>NC_035438.2:79555100-79628077 GCF_002127325.2 Helianthus annuus
GAAACTTTTAGCATAACCATGTCGCCAACCTGAAATTCAATTGGCCTATTCCTTTTATCCGCATATGCCTTTTGCCGGTCTTGAGCCGCTTTCAAGTGTGCCCGAACTATGTCGATTTTCGCATTTGTAGTTCGGATTATATCGGCAGGTGCTAGCCCCGCGGACCCACTTCTCCCCAACATACCGGGGTCCGACATTTTCTGCCATATAATAGCTCATACGGGGCCATTTTGATACTCGCGTGATAGCTATTGTTATATGCAAATTCGACCAAGGGTAAATGGACATCCCAACTACCTCCAAAGTCAAAAAATGCAAGCCCGCAGCATATCTCCCAACGTTTGTATTGTTCTTTCGCTCTGCCCATCCGTTTGTGGATGGTAAGCAGTGCTAAGGAACAATTTAGTTCCCATCTGTTCTTGGAATTCACGCCAGAATTTCGAAGTAAACCGAGTATCTCTGTCTGACACAATGGATATCGGTACCCCATGCCTTGCTATGATTTCATTGGTGTAAACCTCCGACATTTTCTCAGATGTGTAAGTCTCACGAATCGGAATAAAGTGAGCGCTTTTAGTTAACCTATCCACGACTACCCAAATAGCATCAAAACCACGACTTGTTTTAGGCAGTTTGGTCAATAGGTCCATCGTAATTTGCTCCCATTTCCAAACCGGGATTTCTAACGGTTGAAGTTTACCGTATGGCTTTTGGTGTTCCGCCTTGACTTGTAGGCACGTCAAACACTTTTCCACGTATTTCACAGTGTCCCGCTTCATTCCGGGCCACCAATAGTTTTGCTTCAAGTCATGATACATCTTGGTCGCTCCCGGTGAATGGAATAACGGGATTTATGAGCTTCATCAAGTAGAAGCTTCTTAACCCCACATGTGTTAGGGACCCAGATTCTACTAAAACGAGTTTTTAGGCCGTGACTGCCTATCTCTAGGTCTTTAACTTGGCCGATAATTCTTTCCTTTTTCCAGTTTTCCGCCTTTACAGCTTCATCCTGTGCTTCTCGAATTCGTTCTAGTAAACTTGAAGTCACAACCAGTTGCATTGATCGTACCCGTATCGGGGTATAATCTATTTTGTGACTCAACGCATCGGCCACTACATTGGCCTTACCGGGGTGGTAATGTATTTCGCAATCGAAGTCTTTGACAGTTTCCAATCACCGTCTTTGCCGCATGTTTAATTCCTTCTGGTCGAAGAAATATTTCAAACTTTTATGGTCGGTAAAGATTGTAAACTTTACTCCGTACAAGTAATGTCTCCATATCTTTAAGGCAAACACCACCGCCGCTAATTCTAAGTCGTGAACCGGATATTTATTTTCATGAATCTTCAATTGCCTCGAGGCATAGGCGATGACCTTGCCTCGTTGCATTAACACACACCCGAGCCCCAATTGAGAAGCGTCCGAGTAAACCACCATGTCATCAGTCCCTTCCGGTAATGTCAGTACCGGAGCGTGGGTCAACTTTTCCTTGAGTGTTTGGAAAGCTTCCTCTTGCTTAATGCCCCACACGAACTTTTCCTCCTTACGAGTTAATTTGGTCAATGGCAAGGCAATTTTGGAGAAATCCTGTATGAGTCTCCGATAATATCCCGCAAGCCCTAAAAAGCTTCGGATTTCCGAGGGATTTCTTGGAGGGCTCCATTTCGACACAGCTTCTATCTTTGACGGATCTACTAGTACTCCATCAGCACTAATGAGATGCCCAAGAAATTGTACCTCCCGTAACCAGAAAGCACACTTCGTGAATTTTGCATACAGCTTCTCTCGTCTGAGTGTGTCTAATATTTCCCGCAAGTGACACACGTGCTCGGCTTCACTCTTTGAATATACCAAAATGTCGTCGATAAATACAATTACCGACTTATCTAGCATGGGTTTGCAAACCCGGTTCATGAGGTCCATGAAAGCCGCGGGTGCATTGGTCAATCCGAAGGGCATTACAAGGAATTCATAATGCCCGTACCTCGTACGAAAAGCCGTCTTTGGTACGTCCTCCTCCTTGACTTTCAATTGGTGATAACCAGATCGGAGATCTATTTTGGAGAACCAACTTGCTCCTTGTAGTTGGTCAAATAAATCATCAATTCTTGGAAGTGGGTATCGATTCTTCACCGTGAGTTTGTTTAACTCCCGGTAATCGATACACATGCGCATACTGCCATCCTTCTTTTTCACGAATAAGACTGGTGCGCCCCACGGGGACACACTCGGTCGGATAAACCCCTTGTCAAGAAATTCCTGAATTTGAGACATCAATTCTTGTAACTCCGACGGTGCAAGTCGGTATGGCGCCTTGGCCACGGGTTTCGCGCCCGGAATCAACTCGATTCCGAACTCTACCTCCCGTTCCGGCGGTATCCCCGGTAGTTGTTCCGGGAACACGTCTTCATAATCCCGCACGACCGGTACATCCCCAATTTTGAGGAGCTTTTTTTCCGTTTCGCTTGCGTATACCATAAAGGCCTTGCATCCATGTTTCATGAGTTTATGAGCTTCTAGCATTGTGCATATCACTGGGTTACCTCCCTTTTCTCCATATATCGTAACTTGTTTTCCGCTAGGAGACGTTAGTTTTATTCCCTTTCGGAAACAAACCACCTTCACGTGGTAACGGGATAGCCAATCCATTCCCACTACCACTTGAAATTCTCCCATCGACATCGGGATCAAGTCTATTGCGTATTCCTCGTCATCAATGTTCATTGTACAGTTTTCACATACATCACAAACAATAAAGCTTTTGTTATTACCTACCTCTACTTCTAAGGGCATAGGTAATTTTGTTAGAACAAATGAAGGGTGCCGAATAAACCCATATGAAACAAAGGATTTATTCGCACCAGTATCAAATAACACACGTGCGGGAATTGAGTTTACAATAAATATACCTGAGACCACGTCAGGTTCGACCTTTGCTTCAGCAGCGGTCAGTTGGAAAGATCTTGCTTTGGCTTTCGAGGCTTCACCCTTCGAGTCTTGCCCTTCTTTCTTTCCAACTAATTCCGGGCATTCCGATCTTTTGTGACCCGTTCGGTAACAGTTGTAACAAACGGTCACTTTCTCCGGGCATGATATAGCCATATGTCCCGTTTTTCGACATATGGGACAAGGCTTATCTTTGAAGCGACATTCGCCCTTATGATTCTTGCCACAGATTTTGCAACTTGGTGTACCGCCCTTTGCATCTCATTTCTTCGTTGTTTCATTCGTTCTTGCTTTCTTGGTAGGGCTTGGATTTACGTCTTGTGCCCTTCGTTCACCCCGCTTTATACTCTTTTTCAGCTCGATCTCCCTTTCCCGAGCGGCATTGACAATCTCGGTAAGGGTCTCGTACTTTGAAGGGGTTATGAACTCCCTATATTCTGCGCTTAGCATGTTATGGTAGTAATAAACCTTTTGCTCTTCGTTCGTTATCAGATCGTCACAGAACTTCATTTTGTCCATAAACATCCCCGTGATCTTGTCTATGGATTCACCCTTGTGTCTGAGTTGCATGAACTCTTCCTTGATCTTGTTTATGACCGCTTTGGGACTATGGTGTTTAAGAAACGCCGTCTTAACTCCTCCCATGTCATGGTCTTAGTCGCTTCACTTCCAATCTCCTTCTTCTTGTTATCCCACCAGTCTTTTGCTTGGCCTCTTAATTGACCCGTGCCATAAGCCACGTAATCGTTTTCATCACAATGAGTTCTTTCGAACACTCCTTCGATATCACCAATCCGGGTCAAAACAGTAAATGGTCGGATCAAACAAGCTTAGACCACTTATAATACTTATTATCATGTTGTATGAGTGTTAAAACAGGTTACACGCCATCTACATTACTGATTATGCATAAAATCGAAAGTTAGCATTCTGTTGACTTTTTCTAAGCAACTTTGACCCGACATTTGGACTAGTTAGAGTGGGAATCAAAGGGTGCCCTTTTAGGGGTTTAATGCCCACATAATTACCAACATATAACTACCTTTGACTCGACAAATCACTGGACCATTTGTGATTTATCGTTAAGTCAACCGTTAGTTACGACGGATTGACTTTTAAGCTATATCTAAGCATAACTTAACCAAGAAAGGGTGGAGCACACTTACAAGAGTCCTATGCACGACCAGGGATGAGTATTGAAGGCACTTGAGCTCCAGAAATGATCAGAAGTGTTGTTTGAAGGTGTGAAGAACATTGATGCACAAGGTGGCCTTTTATAGTAGTTTAGGATGCATAAGATCATCACAACAAGGCCTACAAGTGTTCTTGGATGATCAACAACTGTCCCTGAGTGCTAGGGGACGTTTAGGGGGCGCCCATGCTCTCATTATTGCTCAATAAGTTGGTTAAAACACTCAATAGTACTTCTGTCCGACTTTTCTGCATCTGGGGCATTGACGCGGACCGCGTAAAGGATCACTCAACCTTTACGCGGCCCGCCAGAATCCTTCTGACAAGCCCATATCTTCTACTGTCAATGCGGCCCGCGTAAGGTCCTTTGTAACCTTTACGCGGCCCGCCTGGGACCTAAAAGTAAGATTTTTCAAATCTTTTCAATTATTACTGTTGGCCTTTGGCGATTCGAAGGGGTAACTTTGCGTTTTGGGCCTCGTTAATTTACGTATAAGGGCCTCGTGACTTTTACCCTCGCCGTTAAATCCTCGGTTAACTTATTATTACCCGAAAAGTCCTAACTTTCAATGTTGACGCTTTTAACCCCTCGCATACGAATTTGATCATAACTTTCTCGTTTTAAAACGGAACGTTGCGAAATTTATATCGTATATTCTAGTGAGCGTAATTTACTGTTACAAAGTCTCGGGTTTTGTTAAAGGGTCACTCAGAGGTATAACTTAAACATGTTGGCACATTTAACCCCTGTAGTTTGTAATCACTCACTTTCTTCCACATTTCGTTCCGTACGATCCATGATTTATTCGTTTGAAGGTACGAGCATCATTTAGGGTTACTGTACAATATATTTATCCCTCGTTGACATTTTGATCCCTCGGATTCACATACTTTCAATGCTTGTCAACTTTAGTCCTTCTTTAGTATTTATTACCACGTGTAAACCTATGACACGTGTCAATACATTATTGGACGCAAAAATTTCAAGGTGTTGCAACTGCTGATCATGACAAGTACTGCTGGGTTCACAGCAGTAGAATGATGCAGCAGCAGTTTTATTCATCTCATGTAATGTAATGCAATATCAGTAGTTAGCAAAGTAGTAGTTGTATAGATCAGTAGATAGAGTTTGTTAGGTTGTTAGATGTCACTTTCATGGTGACGTCAGCTGAGATGCTTCAGTGGTTTAGATTGTCTATAAATGTAACAGTACTCTGTACTGTTACACTTGATCGTTTTGAGTGAGTTCTTCTCCTCAATTCAATTGTCACACCCCGATTTCCACGTATATCACCGGTGGGCCCGGTGGGGGATTACCGTGACGTAGTTGGCAACAATATAGTCAAACCACACAATTATATGAATGCACAGCGGAAGCAAAAGATATAATATATTACGTTCCGGATATGAAATAATATCAAGTGTTACGACGGAAAGTAAAGGATCAACAGGTGAATCAAAACAAAGAAATTGTTCAACAGACTTTAGACGCCTAGAACTTGCAAGATTCCTTATTAATGTCCTGAGCAGCTCCCAGCCTATTACGTACTTGTACCTGTCACTTAGACTTTTGAAAATACGTCAGTTTTCACTGGTAAATACACTCAACTGACTCATTTGAAAAGAGTTTAGGAAAATTTATTTAGATGCACCAGGCACAAATTATTTTGACACTTTGATTAAAATGCACAGAGGCAAAATTAATCTTTTATAACTTGAGACAATCATATTTATGATCCTGTATACAGATTTACATGTTCGTTGTACGTTCAGGGCCCGATGTAGAAACCGAGTCATGATTAATAGACACATCACAAGTATAGGCCCACTGAGCGTGAGATACCGTTTCCCTTATGCAACTGTCAGGTGTATGCCTACACCCCGTGCATAAGACGTGACCATTTTATAATATAATGATGTCAAGGATATCCGGGACATGGTCATTAACCCCTAAAGGCTTTTATTTCAAACAATACAGATCAAACCGGGTTACCTCAATAATTTAATCACAATCCGATTAAATATTCAATACCCGACCAAGCGGTATTATTATACCGTATCCCAAGCCCGTATAGGGAAATAAGTTAAGAGTATTTACCTGAGCTAGCTCCTGTCTTAAAATAGCAAGAATAATAACTCAGCCGTATTCACTTAAGTAAGCGTAGGTACAATTTACCGGAAGGCTCTAGTCTGGAACGATGGTATAAATAACCAATTAGAATGCTAACGGGTCTTTAATTAAGCCTAAGCTTAGACCGGTTAGTCTTAAAGAATTGTTACGGTTTAATCGCGTGAAAGGCGAAAACCGTGAATGGAGTGTGATTTTGACCCAACAAGTTTGAAGACTTGTTTCATATGGGTATAACAATCATACTCTGGATTTTGGGGTTAAAACAATATAGTTTGACCCGTTTCGGCTAAATTATGTAAACTAGTTACATAAGCCGAACCGTGCGCGCAATAGGCGAAACGGTTAACCGTGAGAGTCGTACGCTTATTCCTAAGTCAATATGCCTTAAAGAGGTTGTGGTATCAGTAGGATACCTTCCGTGATGCCCGTAACGAGTTTAAGTTAATATTATGCCCCGTAGGGGCTTTTTGGTCATTTTAAAGACTTTTAAAAGAGCTTTTCGAGTTCTACTGGAAATCTGAGTTTCCCGAACAACTTATAAAGCTTAAAATACTTTATTTATTATTTAAAATCAGTAGCAACTGGAATCGGGTCAAAAGACCTTGTAGAACTCATGTTTTGGCCGAAAAGGGCATATTCGGTATTTACCGAACCGTAGCCATAACCGCAGGTTATGAGCGAGGTAAAAATTATTAAAAATCTTTAAAATTCCCAAAATATTATTTTAACACAGTGGGTAAAAGTTTTGGTGACGAAATCTTGGTTTAGTTAGGTGTTATGCTAATTGCGCCGTTAATTACTAAAGTTTACTTTAAATGCGCCATTTAGCATAACTCTCATCCTAGACCTCGGATTGACGTGAAACTTTAAGGACATGCTTATAATTTAATAAGCAAGGTTCTGGTCCGTTCACGTGTCCGAAATACTCGTTTTATTTTATAAAGGGCGTTACGGTCAACTTTTAAGTAATTAATGGAAATGCGTAAAAGACTCGGACAAACAACGAACCGGTCACAGAGGGTTATACCATCATGTAACCTGGTCCTAAGAGAGTCCTAAGGCATATTTATATTTCACTAAAACGGGTCAGAACTGAAGTCAAAGCAAAAGTCAAACTTTTGCGACATTCGCCTCCGAACCGGGTTAATATAGCAAATGGTCGAATCAAACGAGCGTAAACAAGTTTATAAACTTATTATCAGGTTTTTATGAATATCAAACAGGTTTCATATCATTTATACCATAGATTATGCAAGAATCGCTAAAATGGAATTCTGTTGACTTTTTATGCATTCGTTTGACTCGATTTTTGACATAGTTAGAGTGGTGATCGTGGGGAACCCTTTCAGAGGTTTATTACCCACATAGATACCAACTTATAACTACTTTTGATTCGAGATATGACTGAGCTATTTAGGAGTTATACCGAAGTCAAACCGTAGTTACGACGGTTGAATTTTTAGCTATATACTAAGCAAAAACTAAACTCCAAATGTTCTAAACAACTTACAGAAGTTTGAGCACGATTTAGATGGCTAGAAGAAGTCTTGGGAGCTTCAGAAATGATCAGAGAAGTTGTTGTGAGTTATGATTAAGTTGTGAACTTAATATGGCCTTTTATAGTAGTTTTCACCACAACTTTTTGACACACAAGTCCCCCAACTATCCACAACCTTCCAACATGAGTTCCTAATGCTTAGGGGTTGTTTAGGGACCAATTGGCAGGGTTTAAATGCATCTCATGGCGTTTAGAAGGCTGAACAGCCAAGTTAAGCATGTTTCTGCATCTGGGCGCCTGACGCGGCCCGCATGGAAGATCCATGCACTTTGTACGCGGGTCGCCTGAGTTCAACATCAGACGCGTAAAATTTAGGAGGCTCGCGGCCCGCCTCAACTTAACCCAAAACGCAACGCGGCCCGCGAGAGGGTTATTTTTCAAAGATTTTAAATCCTTTGTAATGTTGACTAAATCTAGGTAATAAATAACAGAATCTTTAGTAATTAATAATGAAATCTTTAGTAATCATTAACTTGACCTTTCGGGTTTTGAAGGGGTAACAAAATCTTTAGTAATTAATAATGAAATCTTTAGTAATCATTAACTTGAACTTTCGGGTTTTGAAGGGGTAACTTTGCGATTTGGCCCTTGATTATTTAGAACTAAGGGCCTCGTGTTATTTACTCGCTTAGTTAAGTCCCTGGTTAGTTTATTTAATTATTCTGAAAGCCTTAACTTTCATTATTGACGCTTTTAACCCTTCTCATACGAATTCGATCGTAACTTTCTTGTTTTAAAGCGGAACTTCGCGGAATTTATACAATATATTCTAGTGAGTGTATAATACTGTTACAAAGCCTCGGGAGCGTTAAAGGGTCACTCAGAGGTATAATTAAACATGTTGACACGGTTAACCCCTGTAGCTTGTAATCTCTCACTTTCTTCCGCGTTTCGCTTCCGTACGATCCATGATTCATTCGTTTGAAGGTATAAGCACTACTTAGGGTTACTATACAGTTTATTTACCCTTGTTTGACATTTATAACCCTCGAATTTACATACATTCAAGGTTTGTCAATATTAGTCCTTTATTTAATATCAATGCCACGTGTAATCAAATGACACGTGTTAACACATCATTGGACACAAAAATTCGAGGTGTTACATCAATCCTTTCATCTTGTACAACCAACCTTGGGGTATCAGGCTGAGGGGGAGTTTTGTTATGTAAGCATGCTTGTAATCTTTTGATTTTCATTGTAATCATTCAACTTAATAAGAAAGCATGTGTATATCAAACTATTCTCTTCTTTGATTGTGTTTACAAAGTTTGTATCCATTTCCGTTGCACTTTACACTGTTTCATATTCATTAATTTGTCAAATTCTTACAAACAAGCACAATCATGATAGCCTCCGATCCTAACACAATCAGAGGCACAAGAATGGCATGTTGACACTTTGGATCCCTTTTACATACATATTCACATTGTTTGACAATTTTAATCCTTCGGAAACAGTTTGCTACACGTTTAAGGTCCATGACTCGTGTCTTGATTATATTGGACATGATTTTACGAGGTGTTACATCCTCACCCCCTTAAAAGAAATCTCGACCTCGAGATTTACTGAAATAAATGGGGGTACTTCTGTTTCATTGTGGATTCTACCTTCCACGTGTATTCTGGGCCTCTACGGGCATCCCATTTTACCTTCACAATCGGCACGTGCTTCCTTCAAAGCTTCTTAACCCGTCGATCCTCGATCGACAAAGGTTTTTCAACAAACTATAAGCTCTCATCTATCTGCACGTCCTTATGCGACATTGCTAGCGATTCATCGGCTAGACATTTCTTTAAGTTGCAGATGTGAAATACATTATGTATTCCACTAAGCTCTTCTGGCAGATTTAGCTTGTAAGCTACAGTTCCGACACATTCTATGATCTCGAATGGTCCTATGTATCTTGGGCTCAACTTTCCCTTCTTGCCAAAACGTATTATCCCTTTCCAAGGTGATACTTTAAGTAGCACTTTGTCACCTACCTCGAATTTCAGAGGTTTACGCCTTTTATCTGCGTAGCTTTTCTGCCTATCCCTGGCAGCTTTGAGACGATCACGTATCTGCACAATCTTATCTGTCATCTCCAGGACTATATCAGGTCCTGTTAGTTGGACATCCCCAACTTCCGCCCAACAAACTGGCGTCCTAGACTTTCTTCCATACAAAGCTTCGAAAGGTGCAGCTTGAATACTCGAATGATAGCTATTATTTTACGAAAATTCAATCAACGGAAGATGATCATCCTAACTTCCACCTAAATCAATAACACAAGCCCTTAGCATATCCTCTAGTGTTTGAATTGTACGTTCGCTTTGCCCATCCGTCTGAGGATGATAAGCAGTGCTGAAGTTTAAACGAGTGCCTAATGACTACTGAAAGCTCTTCCAGAAATGAGATGTGTATCTAGTATCCCTATCGAAGATAATAGATGCTGGCACTCCGTGGAGAGATACTATCTCATCCACGTACAGCTGAGCTAGCTTATCTGAGCTGTGTGTTTCCTTAATAGGTAAGAAGTGTGCTGACTTGGTCAGTCTATCTACTATAACCCAAATAGTATCATTCCCATGCTTTGTTCTTGGTAACTTGGTGATAAAATCCATAGTTACCATTTCCCACTTCCAGGTGGGAAGTTCAGGCTGTTGCAGCAAACCTGGCGGCTTCTGGTGTTCGGCTTTAACATGAGCACACGTCAAACATTTGGCCACATAAGTGGCTATAGATTTCTTCAAACCTATCCACCAATAATTTGCCTTTAAATTCTGGTACATCTTATCACATCCAGGATGAACAGAATATCTGGAGCTATGGGCTTCTTGAAGAATCACGTCTCTAAGTCCTCCATAAATTGGAACCCATATTCGTCCATTCAATCTTAGGATTCCGTCCTTACTATATGATAACTGTTCAGCAGTTACGCCCAACTTTTCATTCGGATAGTTAGCTTCTAACACAACTTCCTTTTGAGCGGCTAATAACCTTTCATTCAGGCTATTCTTTAATTCAATGCTCTTGGCATTGATTCTAATGGGCTTAACCCTTTCCTTCCACCTTAGGGCGTCAGCTATATCATTCGCTTTGCCTGGATGGTAGCGAATTTCACAACCATAATCATTCAGTGTCTCCATCCATCGACGCTGTCTCATATTCAGATCCTTTTGGTTAAACAGATGCTGAAGGCTCTTATGATCAGAATAGATCACACATTTGGTACCATATAAATAATGCCACCAAAGTTTTAGTGCAAACACAACGGCACCCAATTCCAAGTCGTGGGTGGTGTAATTCTTTTCGTGCACCTTTAATTGTCCCGAGGCATAGGCAATGACCTTGCCTTTTTGCATGAGTACACAACCCATTCAAGTGTGCGATGCGTCGCGGTATACCACAAACTCTTCAATTCCTTCAGGCAATGTCAAAACAAGAGCATTGCTCAACTTCGGCATAAGAATTTCAAAGGATTCTTGTTGCTTAGGATCCAAATCAAACTTTATATTCTTGCGAGTCAATGAAGTTAGGGGTGCAGCAATCCTTGAGAAATTTTCACTAAAACGCCTGTAATATCCTGCCAGACCCAAGAAGCTGCGAATTTCTGTGGGCGTCTTCGGCTCTTGCCAATTCATGATGGCTTCAATCTTAGCGGGATCCACCTAGATACCATGCTCGCTCACAACATGTCCAAGAAATTGGACTTCACGAAGCCAAAAATCACATTTTGAAAACTTGGCGTAGAGCTTCTTTTGCTGAAGAAGTTTAAGAATACATCGAAGGTGCTTTTCATGATCAGCCTGGTTTTTGCATAAATGAGTATGTCATCAATAAATACAATGACAAACTTGTCCGAATAAGGCTTGCAAACGCGATTCATGAGGTCCATGAACGCTGCTGGTGCATTAGTGAGCCCGAATGGCATCACCAAGAACTCGTAGTGACCATTTCGAGTTCTGAATGCAGTTTTATTCACATCTTCATCTCTGACCTTCAGTTCATGGTAACCTGACCTTAAGTCAATCTTTGAAAAGTAGCTTGCCCCTTGCAGATGATTGAACAGATCGTCGATCCTGGGCAATGGATATCTGTTCTTGATCGTAACCTTGTTCAGCTCGCGATAATCGATGCATAGACGCATCGATCCATCCTTTTTCTTCACAAACAGAATCGGTGCTCCCCAAGGAGATGAACTAGGTCGAATAAAACCTTTTGCCAACAAATCATCCAACTGAGTTCTTAACTCCTTCATCTCAGTCGGTGCTAACCGGTAAGGTGCTCTTGCAACTGGTGCTGCTCCAGGAATGATGTCAATTCTGAACTCCACTTGCCTACCTGGGGGTAAACCAGGTAGTTCTTCAGGGAATACATCTGGATATTCAGAAATGATAGGGATGTCTTTGATCTTGGGCTTTGGTTCATCAATAGTTACTTGTGCCATGTAGATGACACAACCTTTCTTCAAACACTTCGACGCCTTAAGCATAGACACTTGCTTAGGCAATCCGTATTGTGTATTTCCTTGTATTGTAAGTGGCTCACCATATGGAGTCTTAATAACCACTTGCTTCTTATCACAAACGATCTGAGCCTGACTAAAAGACAACCAATCCATGCCCATCACTATGTCGAACCCCGCCAATTTCAAAGGAAGCAAAGACAGAGGAAAATAATGGTTCCTAATGGATATAAAACATCCATCTAACAAGGTTGAAGCAGTCGCTATGGTACCATCAGCCAATTCTACTTCATATTTTATGATTAGGGTTTTAACAGGCAGATTTAATAACTTACAAAATTTATAATCCACAAACGACTTATCTGCACCCGAATCAAACAATACCCTTGCATAAACATCATTGATAAGAAAGGTACCTGTTATAACGTTGTCATTCTGAATCGCTTCTTGAGCATTCATTTGAACCCGAGCATTGGTCTTTTTACCCTCTTCAGGTTTCTTTGCATACTTTGGGCAGTTGGACTTGATATGCCCTTTCTCGTTACAGTTGTAACAAGTCGCATCCTTTATCTTCTTGCAATCCAATGTTCTATGCTCACTAGATTTGCAGATCCCACAAGCTCTGGGCTACGATTGGGATTTTGATTCGAACTTGCACTTCCCTAGATGGCGCTTCTTGCAAGTCTTGCATTTGGGCTTCTCACCCGACTGTTGATTATCCTTTTTGAACCTAGAACCCTTCTTATGATTTGAGTTCCCCTTATGTTTCTTATCAGAACGGTGTGAGTTCTCATCCTCACGTTTCCTTTTCCCCTCATCGAAATTCCTAAGCGATCTCTGCCTGACCGCATCGAGAGTAAGAGAAAACGACAGATCAACCACTGACCTAAAGGTGGTAGGTCTTGATGCTTTCACACTTGCCTTAATTTCTGGAGCTAAACCTCCAATAAAACGAGCTATGCGTTTTGGCTCCAGTGTGACCAAGTATGGAACCAATCGTGACATAGTGTTGAAGCTCGTGAGATATGACTGGCAGTCTAAGTTCTTCATGACCAAGGTTAAGAAGTCAGTCTCAATTTTTTCAACTTCATGTTCAGAAATTTTCCTTGATTAAAGTAACAAACTGAGCCCATGTCAAGTTATACAATGGGATCTTCCCTGTAGCTTGGATTAGGGACCTCCACCAAGCTAGAGCTTCTCCTTTAAACGATTGTGACACAAACTTCACAGTGTCCTGTTCTGCACAACCACTAATATCAACCACTGTATCCATCTCGTCTAGCCACGTCATGCAATCAATGGCTCCTTTCTCCCCTATGAAATCCCTGGGCTTGCAGGAGACGAAATATTTATATGAACAAATTTTAACACGCGGCTCCTGATTGAGCATGATTCGGTTGGATGGATTACTCCTCTAAGTTGACGAATGATGAGATTCGTCCTTATGAGATACATGAGTCTTAGAGGGTGGTTTCGTATGCGGTACAGATTGAGTCTTGCTATGTGTACCACTTGACTCTTTAAACTGCCTGTCTATGGCTTTAGTAACAACATTGTTAATCAATGCTTGAAGTTCCGCACCAGTTACGTTGATTCTGGTAGTATCATGATTCTCCCTTGGGTGACTGTTGATTTCTTCTAATTCTTCCATGTAGCTTGATTGCTACATAAAAATGGTGATAATAATTTATTCAGAAGTCTAATATGGAATAGTCATCTTGATGATTCATTAACCATGGTATCAACAAACCATATTGGATAATTTGTTAGTCACATTTATTAGGATTTTCATTATAATTATCCTCAGTTATAATTCATCAAATATTAACGTGGCACAAAAGGCCTAGTCACATGGACAATTTTAAATTATAAGCCATGATCTTATAGGATCGAGGCATTAAGGCTTGAATATAGTTCATCACCTTTTCTTGATAGGGAGTCGTAGACTACAACTGTCTTTTTGTCTTATAGGATAATAAATATGGCCCGTAGGCACTTCATCACTAATGGATGTTTAAATAATAAATAGAGAAAGGAATTGAAAGAATCCAATATAAGGATGACTTGTGTGATTTTATCGAATCACATTTGCCAGGAGTGTTAACATGTTTTCAGATGTTAACAAGGATTTGAATCTTAAAAAAAGGGCTACCATCATGACCCTGTTTTAAAATAACACATGGGCTACGTTTTTACCTTTAAGATTTTGTTTAATATATAATGGCAGATCAATTATAAAAAGGAATTATATTTTTATTTATTATATTATATTCATGCATATGATGATAAATGAAATTTTAAAAATTAGAACATTCCACTAAATTTAAAAGAAGTACATGGATGCCCTAAACATGACTTTTACATAAATAACTTGCCCACGTAGGGGCTAAAATGAAAATACAAGTCCTCGCAGGGACTAGGTACATAAATAAATGTCCACACAGGGACTTAATTGAAAATTAGAATTACAAAACAAATAAACAAATAAGGAATCTCAATAATCCCTTCTGTTCTTCCCCTTGATTAAATCAGCCAAACCCTTAAGTAGACCCCGACGAGTTCTACGCTCCACTTGAACATCACGTTCCACCTGGTTCAACCTCTGTAGGATCTCCTGCTGCTGCGGTGGTTGGATCTGTGGCGGCTGCGGCTGCTGCTGCTACTGAGGTTGAGGAGGTGGCGGATATTGATACCCATAGGCTGGGTACCCAGTCTGGTAGGAAGCTGCGTAGGGCCCTTCAGGATGAAGAGCATTGTAGTTTGCCGCTACAAGATACGGGTCAACATTAGGGGCATCGTAGTAGTTGTAGCCAGAATAGCCTGGCTGCTCAAAAGGGTTATACGCCGCTGCACCGGCGTATGAAGGAATTGGGTTATCAAAACCCATTTGTGGTGCTGGTGGTGGTGCGACTGGCGGAGAGTCGACCTCTGAAACTGGGTTCGAAGGCCCACCCATCTGTGGGTCTTTATATAGCGGCGGGTAGTGACTGCCACTGGAGTGTTGGCGGGTGCTAAAGTGGAATCCTCCTCGCACGGACATCCGTGCTTCAGATCTTCTCTGCCTCGGTGGCTCCGGAGGCGGTTGCTGCTCTGGCGGCGGCGGTGGCGTAACCGCCTGAAAACGCGAATCCTCAGAGGGATCCTGCTGCTGCTGTTGAGGTGGGTTGAAAGGGGGAGTGAACTCCCAGGGGTAGGTGGCCCACCTTTCTACAAAGCTGTCTGGGCCCCTATATGGCGAACCATGAAAAGATGATCCATCTGAAATCTCTATGGGATGCGTGGGCGTCCCAATTGGTGGCTCGACAGGCTCTGGATCTGGATCCTCTTCCATATCCATATCCTGGGCTCTAGGAAAGTGGTCTTCTGGTCCCAATGGGTTATAGCCCATTGGTTCTTCACTCACGTTTGCCGGGTTGTACCGGCTCTGAAAGTATGGGGTCGGGTCCTGAAAGGCACGATGAGAACCCGACCGCTGCAACGGCAAGTAGGATTGGTGAGAATCATAGGGCTCGTTTTCTAGCTGTGGCCCAAAGGAGTGGTGGTACGAGGGCGAAGAGCTTATCGAGACTGAAAGCCTCGCGAGTTCCAAATACGTTCTCCAGTCTTCTTGAGGACTAGAGCTCATGGTTGCTGAAGGAGTTCGCCGGTGTGATGGTCCGGCCTCGTGGTCATGACTTGTGAAAACTGGGGCTTTTCCGCCTCTACCTCTTCCTCTGATACGCGGTGGCATTTTCTTGTTCCTGTCAAAACAACAAAAGAAACAACAAAGGAAAACAATAAAGGACAAAATAAAAGATTAGGATTAGTCCTAAGTCCTTTGCCTAGACTCGGAAGTCAAGGAATGTGCAACTGTGTCATTGAGATTAAACACAAAAGGCTAGTGTTTAATTTACTCAATGTTGGCTCTGATACCAACTTGTCACACCCCGATATTTCCACGTATTACCGGTGGGCCCGGTGGGGAGTATCGTGACATAGTTGATATCATCATAGTCAATAATCACAGTTCAATGCACAGCGGAAGTCTAAAGTAGAAATATTACAAACCGATTTGAAAGTAACATAAAATATTACACAACGGGTTGTAAACGGATCCACAGGCGGATCTAAAATAAAAGAAATATTGTTCAACAGATTTAAGCATCAAAAGCTTGCAAGACTCTTTATTTGATACTAGGAGTAGCCAGCCCATTTCGCTTAGTACCTGCACTTAACCTTTTTGAAAAATACATCTGTTTACACTGGTAAATACAATTAACTGACTCTTTTTGAAAACATTTAAGAAAATTGATTTAAATGCACAAGGCACAAATCTTCTTTTATAACTTGGGATAATTATTTAAAAATAATCTTGTAAAAGAATTATATGTTTGTTATACGTTCAGTAGCCCGGGTTAGAAGTACCGGGTTAAAGATTAATAGACACACCACATAATATAACCCACAGCAAGTTATTCTCAACAAGCGGGTATATCTTTTTAAATACGCACCGGCAGGTGTATGCCTACACCCCGTGCTTAAGTCGTGGCCATTTCAATGAATGAGCCAAGGATATCCAGGACACGATCATTAACCCCCCAAAGGCTTAAAACAAACAAAACAGATTAAACGGGTTATCTCAATGATTTAACCATTATTCGATTAAAAATTCAATACCCGACCAAGCGATATTATTAAATACCGTACCCCAAGCCCATATAAGGGAAAATAAGTTTAAAGTATTTACCTGAGCAAAAATAAAATTTTTATCCCAGCCGTATAACAATCAGCAAGTGCAAATATCTTTTACTGGGCTCCTAAATCTGGAACGAAGGTTTTAATAACCTATTAGATTCCTAACGGGTCTTACTTAAGTTTAAACTTAGACCGGTTAGTTTTAATGAAAGGTTTACGGTTCAAAACGCAAGATTAAGCGAAGACCGGAGTAGAATGTGATTTAGACCCGACAAGTATGAAGACTTGTATAATATGGGTAAACCAAACACATTCTGGATTTTGAAGTGAAAATGATAAGGTTTGACCCGTTTCGGTCAATTTATGCAAACTAGTTACATAAACCGCACCCAACGCGAAAAATGCATAACGGGTAACCAAATGAGTCATGAACAGGTTCCCTAAGTTAATAGCTTAAAATGTGTTATGATATCAGTAGGATACCTTCCATTATGCCCAAAATGAATTTAAAGTCAATTTAAGCCCTGTAGGGGTATTTTGGTCATTTTAAAGATTATAAAAGAGGTTAAATGACAATCTACGGTTCTGGTCTATAATGATTAGTAAAAATATTTATTTGTGCAAGTCATATTAGTAAGATATTGTATATATGTGAAATTTATCATTTATGGCCAAACTATGCACCGTAGGGGCATTTTGGTCATTTCACTCAAGCTTTAAGGGTCAAATTTGGAAATCTGAGTTCAAAACTTTTACCTACTGTTAAAGTATAAAAATTTACTTATAATATCAGTAGGTAATGGGTCTTAAGTGTTAAATATAGTTTTAACCCATACTATGCGTTTAAAAAGCGTAAAAGTCGGTATTTGATGATTTCCGGGTTATATAAGGAAAGCTGAGATTTTAATCAGTCTATAAGGCTTAAAATATTTTATTTAAGATATGAAATCAGTAGGAAAAGGTTTGGTATCAAAATGTTATGTAAAACTCATTTTATTAGCAAAAAGGGCATAACCGATAATTACCGGGTCAATGTAAGAACCCTATGTTATGATCAGTTTGAAATTTAATAAAAATTTCCAAAATCCCTGAATATTACATTACATCAGTGGGTAGAAAGTTTGGTGTCAAAATTTGGGTTTAAATAGGTTTTATGCCAAAAATGCCGTTTAATTAATAAAAATCTTTCAATTTACGATATCGAGCATAACTCCTAATTTAGACCACAAACTGATGTCAAATTTTTAGGACATGCTTATAAATCAGTAATAAATGGTTTTGTCCTCTCACATTTTCAAAAATCTTGTTTTTATATCAAAAGGGCATAATGGTCAACTTTTAAGGAATTAACGGAAACATGCAAATGATTTGGATTACAAAGGAACCATATTGTATAATCTCAAAGAGTTATACTAACATGTAATTTGGTCCTAAAGGAACCCTAAGGCATATCAAAACTAAGCTAAATCCGGTCAGAACTGAAAGTCAAAGCAAAAGTCTACTTTTGCGACTTTCGGTTGCGAACCGAGCCTAAACTCATAATTGTCGGGTTGAACATGCCTAAACATGTTCTTATATTAGTTACCAAGTTATTTTAGTGTTTAAATATGTTCCATAACCTCTGCCTTACTAGTTATGGATTTATTTGCAAAAACAGATTCTATTGACTTTTTATTTATAAGTTTGACCCGACAATTAACCAAGTTAGAGTGAGAATCAGTAGGTGCCCTTTTAAGGGTTTATTACCTACATAATTACCAACTCATAGCCATTTTTAATTCGAAAAATGGCTGGACCATTAGTGATTAATCACTAAGTCAAAGCTTAATTACGATGGCTTTGACTTGTGGTCATTAAACTAATAAAACTTGAACTTAGGGAGCTAAGAACACTTACTAGGGTACTTAGCACGAGTATGGAACTTTAGAAAACTTCACTGAGCTCCAGGAGGCTCCAAAGAGTGAGTTTTGAAATAAAATTTCAAGTGTGCAAATGACAAGTGAAGAACATGGCCTTTATATAGGATTTTTCACTTCACAAGATCAGTCCACATGACCCTATATTGATCCCAGATGTTACCAGGTGTCCCTATTGCATGAAAAACCATTGCGCACTCCCTGGTATCGATTTGAGGCATGCAAAGGCGGTGTAATAGGCTGAACCTGCAGCTGTGTAGATTTTTCTGCACCTGATACTTCCACGCGGGCCGCGTAAGACTCTTAAGGAGTCTATGCGGGCCGTGTAAGACTCTTAAGGAGTCTACGTGGGCCGCGTCGCTTCTCTATGACTGGAAATCAACTTTCAGTTATTGCAGTTTTGGTCCCTGGTCCATAATAAGTCTAAATAACTTCTATTTATTGTATTTAGGACCCCCATAGTTAACTATTAAGGACCTTGGGTCATTATCTAACTCCGTTAAGCTCCCGGTTAGTCATACGATCACCCGAAAAGTCTTGTTTTCTTCGAAACTCCACAAAATTAATATCCAACATTCTTGAGAGAAAAATATATAATTATTACAATGTTTTTAGGTTTGTTAAAAGGTCACTCATAGGTTACTTTTAACATGTTGACACTTTTAACCCCTATGCTTCATAAGATCCTTATTTTGAGCACAAACGACTTTCTAAGTTCGACAAATTATTCGTTAAAGAATACGAACGTCGTGTGAGGTCAATCAGAGGCACAAGAATGGCGTGTTGACACTTTGGATCCCTTTTACATACATATTCACATTGTTTGACAATTTTAATCCCTCGGAAACAGTTTGCTACACGTTTAAGGTCCATGACACGTGTGTTGGTTATAGGACATGATTTTACGAGGTGTTACACCCTGTGCCTAATCTTTGGTACTAGCAATCATGTTTGAAGTTAGACAGTAGCTGAACACGGGGCCGTGCCCACTGAACACGCCCCCGTCCTCACTGAACACACCCCCGTGCCCAAGTTTCAGTTACTGAAAATAGAACCGTAAGATCCCGACGGTTGGTAAATTCTGACACAAACATGAGTGATACTGATCATTTTTACTTTCGCTCCTCTTATGGTACGTGGTGGCAAATACGTGGCAGATCTCATGAAGATTTAAAATGTTATTTTTTAAACTACATTCCCCACTATATAGACCCATTGTTTTCCTGTAGTCTTAAGATGGGCGAAAGTAAAAACAATCCCTCACTCCCTCGAATGCTCTCAATCGTCCTGTCTAGATGAAATGATTCTCGAAGAATTATTTCAGATGGAAATAACTAATTCATCTCAAGACGACGATCAAGGGGAATTATTGAGATCGCATTCGGACATTAACGACATCGTTGCTCCCGAAATCACCTCTAACTCTTGTGAGGACTTGAGCGATAGTTGTCCCTCTGTCGATTGTGCCATGAAGGACTCCCCGTCGGTTTCCGCCGATGCATACATAGACCTGAGCGACTCGATATATACCTTCTTTAACGAGAGCCCGGATAAGGGAAATAAAGGTTGGTCTTGCCCACTGATATTTAGTTTAGGATTCACCCTTTCCGATAACCTCTTGTGTTCTTGTCTTAAACTAGGGCAATTAAGGTACCTCAGGCACTTCGGTGTTGTTCCAACCGGTAAGGAACCACCCAATCCGGATAAATTCCTTAAAATAAGACATAACTTCATAAAAACCTCTAGCCACGGGGCCGTGTCCAGGTCAATACGCCCCCGTGTCCGCCTAAAGATTTCCGTCTGACTTTTGGTCAGAATACAGACAAAAAGTGTCAGAATCTTGTCTGCACACGGGGCCGTGTCCGGAGCTGTCGTTTTCTATAAATGCAGCAAGATTCCTACACTCTTGGACCCATTCCAAAGACAAATATCTGGTGGGATCTTCACATATACCCTTTAAGGTATATTCTAAAGAAGGTTCTTGTGACACCCCGTTGAAACACGCTAGCTTGGCAGTGGCTGCTTCAACTTTCGGGACGAAAGTTCTTAAAACTTGGGGATAATGTGACACTCGAGGTTTTTCCGAACAAACACCTTGTAATATTTTGTGTATATAAATATTATTAAATGAAAACGTGACCTTTGTGCATGATATGTGATGTATGTATGTATTATATATATTTATATGAGAGCCGAAACCACGACCCGAGACCATGACTCGCAACCGGGCGGTTGCGAGTGGGCCACTCGGTCTCGAGTGGGCCGTTGAGCCGAAACCGGTTTGGGCCGAAACCCCAAGCCCAACCCGAAACCCCCTTGGCCTTGTTGACACTTAGTATATAATCCCCCACTTTCCTTCATTCCTTCACTTTACACAACACACCAACACATACACTCCTTATTTCTCTCTCAACTAGAACACCCCAAAACAACATCTCAACCTTCTCCAACTTTCGGATTCAAGCAAGGGATCTCGGACAAGGACTCGGTCAATCTCGGATCACTCGGACACTTCATCTTCTCTCATTTTCTTCCTTTGTCTTCGGCTCTTTCTTCTCCTAACCGGTTAGTATCCTATGTTAGTGTGAAAGATGCTTTGAATGTTTGATAAATGAAATGATTATAAACTAGAAAATGGTTAGTTAAAATTGTTATGCATGATTTTTATGATATTTTGTGAGTTTAGCATTATGTGTAAACCACTATGTTTGTATGACTTTTTGGTATGATTTGTGAAGATTAACTATATGTGAAAACCCTATGTATGAAGCTTGACAACATGTTCATAATGGCTATAGAATAGTGGTTTAAAATGTGCTTATGATCAACCCAAAAATATGTTCTAAGTCATAAAGTGTATGTTTTACTTGTTCTTGCATGATAATCTTGCTAGAAATATGTGATTTTGGTTCATGAATGTATGATTTGTTAAAGAGAAAACCCTAGAAAATTATGAACACAAGATGAACTTGTTTGAATATGGTTTGAAGGTTTTAAAAATGGCAAAGTTTGATCTATATGGTTTAATGGTCAAATGAGGAAAAGTGTTTGTAGAAATCTTATTGGTTATTTCCGGATTTGGGCCTGAATTCTTGGTACAAAATGGACTGATGCATCTGCATCATCACGTGTGGATGAAAATGACAGTTTTCGACTCGCAACCACAGCATTCTGACTCGAAACCACACGGTTGCGACTCGCAACCAAAGCATGACAAGTCGAAACCACGAGATTGCGACTCGAGACCACGCCGTTGCGACTCGCAACCAAAACGTGACAACTCGAGACCACGTTTGCGACTCGCAACCACAGCGTGACAAGCCGAGACCACCTGGTTGCGACTCGAGACCAGCTGGTTGCGAGTGGGCTGTCCATTTTAGTTATTGGGCCATTCTGTGTTAACTTGGGCTATCTGTTAAGTGGACTATGTGTTGCTGTGTTCTGTTTGACGCTGTTACTGTTAGGGCCGGCCCAATAACCCATGACTATTACTTGTATGCATGTTATGTGCCTGTATATGTTCTTACGTGATTACTTGTACACCGAACCTGACCTATACCGGTAACCATGTTAGGACGTGGTGACCAACGTGATTGACAAGTAACCCAAACCTACCGAGCAACCCAAGGTGAGTTCACAACTTAAAAGCATGCGTCCCGGTGGTTTGGGACACGAGACTGAAACAACCCTATCCCCTGGTAAAAGGGGATACCATTTACATACCTTCCCTAGTTATTGGGAACAAAACTTACTTTTCCTTCCCGGGTATTGGGAAACCTTTTGGTTAATTACTGTTTATACGGATTGCAACTAACGGCACTAAACGAAACTCTATCACTCAAGTCCCTACTACAAATACCGATTAGTCGCCGGGTTAGGCGAGCGGGTTATTAGTTGATAGCGCTATTTAGGTGTTTACCAGCCTCACACCGTGCCCTGGTTTGGGACGGTCGTGAACTAATGTACTCAGAAATCTGTCAATGATGATGGAACATTGACATCGGGGCATCCTGCGGATACGCAACGGTTACCTAGTGTTCGGTATTGGAAAAACAGTTTAGTCGCTAACTTTTGGGGTAGCTCCCCAGGGCATGTATAAACGGATAAATTAACCGGTGAAACAAAGTTTTTGGAAATTAAAACTGGACAACTAGTGAACTCACTCAGCATTATTGTTGACCCCTTACTGCATGCTTTGCAGGAAACCAGTGACGAAGGAGCTTGCAGCTTGGGGACGTGTAGTGTCTGTTCACCCTTGTGTTGGGTGTTACCTTATTTTGAATCATGAACTTTGTTTTAAACTACCGTACTTATGCTTCCGCTACTTATGACTGTTTGAAACTTAAAAACTTTAAACTCTGAACTTAATACTTGCTAAGCTTATGAATAGTAAGTATTACTTTTGTTATCAACTTAAGTATTCGGTATAATTGGTGGCTGGATCCTGGTCAGTCACGCCCTCGAAGCGGGTGTTATCCGCAGGTGGATTTTGGGGGTGTGACAGATTGGTATCAGAGCCATTGGTTATAGTGAACTTGGTTTTAAAAAGGGAAAAATCTTTTTGGAGAAAACCAGACTATAACCCGTGACTCGCGACGACACTACACTCCAAGTGCAAGGCTCAACACTTTTGACCTCATAGCTCGGACCAGTGTTTACTTGTTGCTTACTTTCTGTTTCCTGATATGCTATACATACTAGTGTGCCTAAACTAGATAGATACACCTCTCTCTTCTATCTCATTCTCGCTACACTACGACATCACACTCATACTGTGTTTTCTGGTTATGAAGACAATGAGTGGACGCGGAAGAGGAAACATTAACATGACGCAGGCTCAGTTCATTAACCTGCTCAACACAGTGGCTGCGGCTTTTGCAGCTCACCCTTTAGGTAAGCTCGTTGTTTTAGGATGTTTAGATCCTACCGCCACATCGACTTTTCGCCTCTAAACCTATACACTTCGCTTCTCACAAACAGGTCAGCATGCACCTGCGCAACCACCAGTGTGTACTTTCAAAACTTTCATGGATTGCAAGCCTCTCCCTTTCAACGGCACAGAGGGTGCCATAGGTCTTCTGCATTGGATTGAGAAAATTGAAGCTGTTTTTGCTGTTTGCGAGTGTCCCCCTGCGAACTGGGTGAAGTTTGCTACTGCTACGCTTGAAGGAAGCGCGCTTTCTTGGTGGAAGGCGCAGATTCAGATGTTTGGTTTGGAAACTGCTAATGCCACTGCGTGGGAGGATTTCAAGGATATGATTAAGGATGAATACTGTCACCGGGATGACATCCACAAGCTTGAGAATGAGTACTACGAGCTCAAGATGGTTGGGTCGGAAATTGAAACTTACACCAAGCTGTCTAACGACTATGCTGCTCTTTGCCCAAACATGTCACGACCAATGTACCGAAGGATCGAACTGTATATCAAAGGTTTGGCTCCAGAGATTCGAAGCCATGTCACTACAGCCAACCACACTACCATTCAGCCGATTGTTCGACTTGCTCACAAACTTACTGATCAGGCCGTAGAAGAGGGCCGGTTGCCCAAAAGGATCAATGCTACCGTCGGAACTTCTAGTGACAGCAAGCGTAAGTGGGAAGGAAGTCAAAGCAAGGATGCTAACCCCACTCAGGCCCCAGCGCAGCAAAGGAAAACTGAAAACAACAAGGGCACTCAGCAACAGGGTGGCTACCGGGGAAGCTACCCTAAGTGCAACAAGTGTAACAAGCACCACAATGGGGCATGTAACAAGGGCCAGTGTCAGCGATGCCACAAGATGGGGCACGACGCCAAGGATTGTCGAAGTCAGTTCCCAGCTAGACAGAATCAGCAACAACCCCAACAGCAACAGCAGCAGGGAAACAACCGGGCATGTTTTAAGTGTGGAGCTGAGGGGCACTTTAAGAAGGATTGCCCTGAACTGAACCAGAACCGCAACAATAATCAGGGAGCTGGGAACAACAATCAGAACAACAATGCTGGGAATGGTGCTAGAGGAAGAGTTTTCGTGATCGGAGCTGGTGAAGCAAGGAATGACCCTAATGTCGTGACGGGTAAGTTCCTACTCGATGATCGTTATGTTTCTGTGTTGTTTGATTCCGGTGCCGATGCTAGTTATGTATCCCTACGTATTAGTAAGAAGCTTAAGCGTCCGCTTTCGTTACTAAGTTCTCCTCATATCGTCGAGTTAGCCAATGGTAGAAACATCGAGGCCTCACATGTTGTCAAAGGCTGCAAACTAGAGTTGTCTGGTCAGACATTTAGTATCGACCTTTTCCCTGTCACTCTTGGAAGCTTCGACGTCGTTATTGGTATGGATTGGTTATCCAAGCATCGCGCTGAGATCCTCTGTCAAGAGAAAGCAGTTCGTATACCTCGCCGTTCTGGCAGACCCCTCATTGTACAAGGTGGCAAAAGTGGAGAAATCTCCGGCGTTATCTCGTTCTTGAAAGCCCAGAAGTGTTTACGAAAAGGGCACACCGCTATCCTAGCACTTGTTACCAACACGCAGGAAAAGGAAAAGAGGATTGAAGACTTTCCAGTAGTGCGCGACTATCCCGAGGTATTTCCTGAGGAATTACCTGGACTCCCTCCCCACCGTCAGGTCGAATTCCAAATTGAGCTAGCTCCCGGAGCAGCGCCTATAGCTCGTGCACCTTATCGACTAGCCCCCGCAGAATTGAAGGAACTCTCTACTCAACTACAAGAACTTTTGGATAAAGGATTTATCCGTCCTAGTTCATCACCCTGGGGAGCACCGGTACTCTTTGTTAAGAAAAAGGATGGCACGTTCCGAATGTGTATTGATTATCGTGAGTTGAACAAGGTTACCATCAAGAATCGTTACCCTCTCCCGCGAATCGACGATTTGTTTGATCAATTGCAAGGATCAAGCTACTATTCTAAGATTGACCTGCGATCAGGCTACCATCAGTTAAGGGTCCGTAGCAAAGACATTCCCAAGACTGCATTCAGAACTCGTTATGGTCATTATGAATTCCTCGTTATGCCCTTCGGAATGACCAACGCCCCTGCAGTGTTCATGGATCTCATGAACAGAGTGTGCAAACCCTACCTCGACCAGTTTGTGATTGTGTTTATAGACGACATCTTGATCTACTCGAAAAGTCAGGAAGAGCATGAACAGCACCTACGCCTTATCCTCGAACTCCTCCGCAAGGAGCAACTGTATGCCAAGTTCTCGAAATGCGACTTCTGGCTTCGAGAAGTCCATTTCCTTGGGCACGTGGTTAACAAGGATGGAATCCACGTCGACCCAGCCAAGATCGACTCTATAAAGAATTGGCCTACCCCTAAGACTCCCACTGAAGTTCGCCAATTCTTGGGATTAGCAGGTTACTACCGCAGATTTATTCAGGGATTCTCAAAGATTGCACAACCCCTCACTACGCTCACTCAGAAAGGCGTCACCTACAAGTGGAAAGAAGCACAGGAATCTGCTTTTCAGAGACTTAAGGATAACCTCTGCAGTGCTCCTATTCTCTCGTTACCTGAAGGAACGGACGACTTTGTGGTTTACTGTGATGCGTCTATTCATGGGCTCGGTTGCGTGTTGATGCAACGCGAGAAAGTTATTGCTTACGCCTCTCGACAACTCAAGACACATGAAAGGAACTACACAACGCATGATTTGGAACTGGGAGCAGTGATATTTGCGCTTAAGATATGGAGACATTACCTGTACGGTACCAAGTGCACCATTTACACCGATCACAGGAGTCTCGAGCATATCTTTAAGCAGAAGGAGTTAAACATGCGACAACGCCGATGGGTTGAACTTCTGAATGATTATGAATGCGCCATCAAGTATCATCCGGGCAAGGCCAATGTTGTGGCGGACGCCCTCAGCCGGAAAGACACTGTACCAAAGCGCGTGCGAGCATTACAACTTACCATCCAGTCTAGTCTCCCTACCCAGATTCGAAATGCTCAGATTGAAGCTCTGAAACCGGAAAACATCAGGGCTAAGTCCCTGCGAGGATCGAGACAGCAACTAGAACAGAAAGAGGACGGCGCCTACTATGTGGCAGGGCGCATTTGGGTCCCACTTTACGGAGATCTACGAGAGCTTGTGATGGACGAAGCCCATAAGTCCCGTTATTCAGTACATCCTGGTGCAGATAAGATGTACCACGACTTGAAAACCACATACTGGTGGCCTGGCATGAAAGCCCACATAGCAGCCTACGTTGGCAAATGTTTGACCTGCGCAAGAGTCAAGATCGAGTATCAGAAACCAGCAGGCTTACTCCAGCAACCGGAAATCCCGAAGTGGAAATGGGAGCAGATTTCCATGGATTTTGTTACAGGGCTACCTAGATCTCAACGCAGGAATGACACTATTTGGGTGATAGTAGATCGATTGACTAAGTCTGCACACTTTCTGGCCATTAAGGAAACAGACAAGTTTTCTACCTTGGCAGAAATCTATTTAAAGGAAGTAGTCTCCAGGCACGGGGTGCCAACTTCTATTATTTCCGACCGAGACGCTCGTTTTACTTCCGAGTTGTGGCAAGCTATGCACAAATCCTTTGGCTCACGTTTGGACATGAGCACCGCTTATCACCCGTAAACGGATGGGCAGTCTGAACGCACCATCCAAACCCTGGAAGACATGCTTAGAGCCTGTGTGATCGATTTTGGCAAGAACTGGGAGAAGCATCTGCCGCTGGTGGAATTCTCCTACAACAACAGCTACCACACTAGCATTCAGGCGGCACCTTTTGAGGCATTGTATGGTCGTAAATGCCGATCACCTCTTTGCTGGGCGGAAATAGGTGACAGTCAGCTCACAGGCCCAGAACTGGTGGTAGACACAACGGAAAAGATTTCCCAGATCAGGCAACGCATGGCGGCAGCTCGCGACCGTCAGAAAAGCTACGCCGATAAGCGTAGGAAACCGTTAGAATTCCAGGTCGGGGACCGGGTTCTACTTAAAGTCTCACCCTGGAAGGGTGTGGTCCGTTTCGGTAAACGGGGCAAGCTGAATCCACGGTATGTTGGACCATTCGAAATTACCGAGAAAATCGGTAAGGTAGCTTATAGATTGAACCTGCCTGCAGAGCTGAGTGCAGTGCACAACGTTTTTCACGTATCTAACCTGAAGAAGTGTTTGTCGGATGAAACACTTGTGATTCCTTTTAAGGAACTGACGATTGATGAGCAGCTACACTTTACTGAGGAACCGATTGAGATCACGGATCGAGAAATCAAAACCCTCAAACGTAGCCAGATACCCCTTGTGCGAGTTCGTTGGAACTCACGACGCGGCCCAGAGTTTACCTGGGAGCGGGAGGACCAGATGAAGTCCAAGTATCCCCAGTTATTCCCAAACGAAAACCCCAGCACTGAAGCTACAACCGAATTTCGGGACGAAATTCCAAACCAACGGGGGGATGATGTGACACCCCGTTGAAACACGCTAGCTTGGCAGTGGCTGCTTCAACTTTCGGGACGAAAGTTCTTAAAACTTGGGGATAATGTGACACTCGAGGTTTTTCCGAACAAACACCTTGTAATATTTTGTGTATATAAATATTATTAAATGAAAACGTGACCTTTGTGCATGATATGTGATGTATGTATGTATTATATATATTTATATGAGAGCCGAAACCACGACCCGAGACCATGACTCGCAACCGGGCGGTTGCGAGTGGGCCACTCGGTCTCGAGTGGGCCGTTGAGCCGAAACCGGTTTGGGCCGAAACCCCAAGCCCAACCCGAAACCCCCTTGGCCTTGTTGACACTTAGTATATAATCCCCCACTTTCCTTCATTCCTTCACTTTACACAACACACCAACACATACACTCCTTATTTCTCTCTCAACTAGAACACCCCAAAACAACATCTCAACCTTCTCCAACTTTCGGATTCAAGCAAGGGATCTCGGACAAGGACTCGGTCAAGCTCGGATCACTCGGACACTTCATCTTCTCTCATTTTCTTCCTTTGTCTTCGGCTCTTTCTTCTCCTAACCGGTTAGTATCCTATGTTAGTGTGAAAGATGCTTTGAATGTTTGATAAATGAAATGATTATAAACTAGAAAATGGTTAGTTAAAATTGTTATGCATGATTTTTATGATATTTTGTGAGTTTAGCATTATGTGTAAACCACTATGTTTGTATGACTTTTTGGTATGATTTGTGAAGATTAACTATATGTGAAAACCCTATGTATGAAGCTTGACAACATGTTCATAATGGCTATAGAATAGTGGTTTAAAATGTGCTTATGATCAACCCAAAAATATGTTCTAAGTCATAAAGTGTATGTTTTACTTGTTCTTGCATGATAATCTTGCTAGAAATATGTGATTTTGGTTCATGAATGTATGATTTGTTAAAGAGAAAACCCTAGAAAATTATGAACACAAGATGAACTTGTTTGAATATGGTTTGAAGGTTTTAAAAATGGCAAAGTTTGATCTATATGGTTTAATGGTCAAATGAGGAAAAGTGTTTGTAGAAATCTTATTGGTTATTTCCGGATTTGGGCCTGAATTCTTGGTACAAAATGGACTGATGCATCTGCATCATCACGTGTGGATGAAAATGACAGTTTTCGACTCGCAACCACAGCATTCTGACTCGAAACCACACGGTTGCGACTCGCAACCAAAGCATGACAAGTCGAAACCACGAGATTGCGACTCGAGACCACGCCGTTGCGACTCGCAACCAAAACGTGACAACTCGAGACCACGTTTGCGACTCGCAACCACAGCGTGACAAGCCGAGACCACCTGGTTGCGACTCGAGACCAGCTGGTTGCGAGTGGGCTGTCCATTTTAGTTATTGGGCCATTCTGTGTTAACTTGGGCTATCTGTTAAGTGGACTATGTGTTGCTGTGTTCTGTTTGACGCTGTTACTGTTAGGGCCGGCCCAATAACCCATGACTATTACTTGTATGCATGTTATGTGCCTGTATATGTTCTTACGTGATTACTTGTACACCGAACCTGACCTATACCGGTAACCATGTTAGGACGTGGTGACCAACGTGATTGACAAGTAACCCAAACCTACCGAGCAACCCAAGGTGAGTTCACAACTTAAAAGCATGCGTCCCGGTGGTTTGGGACACGAGACTGAAACAACCCTATCCCCTGGTAAAAGGGGATACCATTTACATACCTTCCCTAGTTATTGGGAACAAAACTTACTTTTCCTTCCCGGGTATTGGGAAACCTTTTGGTTAATTACTGTTTATACGGATTGCAACTAACGGCACTAAACGAAACTCTATCACTCAAGTCCCTACTACAAATACCGATTAGTCGCCGGGTTAGGCGAGCGGGTTATTAGTTGATAGCGCTATTTAGGTGTTTACCAGCCTCACACCGTGCCCTGGTTTGGGACGGTCGTGAACTAATGTACTCAGAAATCTGTCAATGATGATGGAACATTGACATCGGGGCATCCTGCGGATACGCAACGGTTACCTAGTGTTCGGTATTGGAAAAACAGTTTAGTCGCTAACTTTTGGGGTAGCTCCCCAGGGCATGTATAAACGGATAAATTAACCGGTGAAACAAAGTTTTTGGAAATTAAAACTGGACAACTAGTGAACTCACTCAGCATTATTGTTGACCCCTTACTGCATGCTTTGCAGGAAACCAGTGACGAAGGAGCTTGCAGCTTGGGGACGTGTAGTGTCTGTTCACCCTTGTGTTGGGTGTTACCTTATTTTGAATCATGAACTTTGTTTTAAACTACCGTACTTATGCTTCCGCTACTTATGACTGTTTGAAACTTAAAAACTTTAAACTCTGAACTTAATACTTGCTAAGCTTATGAATAGTAAGTATTACTTTTGTTATCAACTTAAGTATTCGGTATAATTGGTGGCTGGATCCTGGTCAGTCACGCCCTCGAAGCGGGTGTTATCCGCAGGTGGATTTTGGGGGTGTGACAGTTCTCAACAACCATCTTGTCTTTTCTACTTTTGTCTATTGCCTTCTTCTTCATTCTCCACTCAAAACCTCCATTAAAACTTGAAATCTCCATGATTTTAAGCTTTATTGTTATAATTGTTAGGTTTTTATTTAAGGAATCTTATCAAAAATAAGTTTTACAACACTGTTTTAAGTTATTTCTGCTTAAAAATGCTTAAAAATCCAGAAAGATAATTTAAAGCCATAAGATTCCTTGTCTCAAAAACCTGCAGAGAGGTGGCCATGGGGCCGTGCCCAGCGAGCACGGGGCCGTGGCCGGAGTATGTTTCATTAATTTGAAATTTCTTTCGGTTTGTTTTCTTAGAATGTCAAGCAGAAATAGCGGAACATCCTCAGCCCATTTTGGGAACGACCGACGAGGAAGAAGATCATCAGTAGAAGACTCTCTCATCAACTACGTGTATGCCTTGAGAGAGGCCATCGATGAAATGACAGGAGTAGAGGAAGCCTTGGTTGACCTTATAAATCATTTATCGGTGGGGCTATAGGGATGGCTTCGAGAAGTCAACCTTTTGCACCAAAGGTTGAATATTCTCGCTTCTCCTCTCATGGTGCCAATCATTGCACAAAGGGAGGGGAATGTTGTGCCAGAAGTCATTATTCTGGACGAGTGGTATGTCATACCCACGGAGCCCCCTGGAGACATATTACATGGGGTCCCGGTGGACGTCGCATCTCCTCCACAAGAAATTGTGGAAAATGAGTCCGCCTTCTTCCCCCTAGGGAGATAGAGGAATGGCTCAACGACATCTAAGAGACATCCCTCGGTTAAGAAGTTCTACAACACCTTTAAGTACCGGAAAGCTATTTCCGGGTTTTTGATATTCCTACAATAAGGGTAGAACTCTTTAGAATGTTCCTGCGTACTTGACCTATCTATCCTAGGAACTTTTAGTTTTTCATTTTATTTTCAATTTTTAGGATCCTTTGTAATTGTTATTTTTAATTAATGATGGTTTCTAAGTATTAAATGGTGTTTGGATGATGTTGTAATGAATAAAACACACTCGAAATTGTGGAGGTTACTGAGGGAAACTTGAACCCACACCCCATGCACAAAAACATAGCTTCCCGATAATTTTTCTTTATTACAGCAAGTCCAGCACGGGGCCGTGCTCAGCCCAACACGCCCCCGTGCCCAAGGATCTGCAGAAAATGCCCAGTTCAGGTAACTGGACACGGGGCCGTGCTCATCGAACACGCCCCCGTGCCCAGCCTTCTGTTAAAAAAATGATACTGGCGATTTGAACACGGGGCCGTGCCCAAACCAACACGGGCCCGTGCCCAGACGCCCAGTAACATAAAATTTTGTTTTTAAACACCTTTTTACACATTCAATCAACCTAAAAACTTATTTTTGGGACACATTGAGGACAATGTGTAATTTAAGTGTGGGGGGGGATGCTAAACCTTGAATTTTGCAAGTCCTAATAACAAGCCTTACACAAAACTCTATTGGAACCGGTAATCACCCCAAATTTTTCAAAAACTTTTCATTTTTGTTTACTTGTCTTGGTTTAATTTGGGAATAACAATTTCTAAAAAGCTTATATTTTTACAAATTTACAACTGATTGCGTCGTGCTAAAAAGAACCAACATAAGAAATTATGAAACGACATGACAAATCTAGTTAAAATTTGATTATATATACTTGATCACATTAAAACCCATTCCCACAAAAAGTGAGTTTTGAGCCTTTATTGAGCATACAAGCATACATCTTTAAATTAAATGCTCATCTTTCGTTTCTTGTGTGAATAGCCGCTTGGTTTCTTACGACTCTAGAACTTGCCACGACGATACATTCCCGGTCCTTACCAACTTAAACCCAAGTAAGTAAATGATGGAGGCATTAGGACTAACCCATTTTTCTTTTCAACACCATTATTTTTCCTTTTCTTTTAATCTACCCAAAATCCCCTAAGTTAACCCCTTTGAGCCTAAACCTTTTCGTTTCTAAACCCACAAAACAAACACCCTTTAACTGTCACACCCCAAAAACAAACGTAGCAGCAGAATATAAAACGTAGTGGTGACGGAAGCTGGTGCCCATTTGTATCTTGCTGATCGATGCATTGTAATGTTGGACATTTTAACTTAATTTAAACATAGATTTTAAAACACATAGTCTTAAAGTCCATCGCAAACACACCATAGTTAAATTGTTTTGATCCTTATGGATCTTATTACAATGGTCCCAAATAGTTTTAAAAAGTTTGTCCAAAACATTATCAAACCAAACATGCATCAACAACCACAAGATACGCCATAATTTCCCGAAGCCGAACTCAAGTACCTGTAGAACACGTTAAAAATCAAGTGTCAACACAAAGGAAGGTGAGTTCACATATTCACTTACAAACAATTTTTATTCCAAGGAAAACTTTCTGTTTAGGTGTTTATTTGAAAACATCCATATAATTTTGAAAGTCCATTTTACTTCCTTATTAAAATCCATGGGCCTTCCGTCGCAGTTTCAAGAACCCGACAATATTGTTACTACTCAGGTTTTGTATATTAAATTATTGCGTCAATTTTCAGACTCGTAAAGTTAGCTAGATGATACGAACTATATATTAACCATTCAGGGATAATTAATGCTAGACAATAAACAGAATCAAAATTCGTCGCTTGACTTGACTCGGGGCGACCGGTCACGACGGGGTTGTCAACCCGATAGATCTACCAACAATTTCTCGCGTACATTACTTAAATGATTAAACGACATCATGGGTGCAGGGTTCTTTCTCAAAGAACAATATGATGTTTGCTTCACGTACAATATATATATATATATATATATATATATATATATATATATATATATATTACTAATATGACAATCTAATACACGGTGTTGTACGAATCCCCTGATCCCCTCCCTTGAGATCAGGCTGGCATCCGTCCCAACTTTACAGTCTGTTTCTCCTCGGATACAACGTACCAACTACACGGTCGTTTTCCCCCAAACACCATGCATAATCCCGTTTCCACCCGAAATATATATATATATATAATTCCCAAAAATCCATATATTTTCAATGAAAATATATAATTTATATCAAAAGGTATGTTTTATTTCCAAAAACATTAATAAACCCTTTTTAGCGTGTTTTACCCCCAAAATATATATAAAACAGTACAAAGAGGGTTTTGCGATACTCACCTTTGGGTGCGTATTTTAAATAGCGCAATCCCAAAGATTGATTTCTACACGTGCTATTATATATATAGGAACGATTTTAAATCAGTACATATAACGCAAAAATCCTAAGTTTCTCCGTTTCTTAGAATTATCACATAAGTTTGAGATTTTCTCGAAAAATTGTCATTTTTGATTATATTGGAACGTTAATATATATATGAGTCCATATATATATATATATATATATATATATATATATATATATATATATATATATATATATATATATTTTTTTATGATTTTGTGAATTGAACGATTTTATTGGTGACCATTATTGTGTAAATCCATTAATTCTCCCGTTTATACGCAATATATCTACGATTTGCGCGTCGTAATATATATACATAAACGTTTACATAATTTAACACCGAAACACGCTGAATCTTGTTAACTTATCTATTTACATTTTTAAATCCAATATACGTAAAATATCTCATACATATCAAATTTCATGCTCGACAAAACAAGTTACACATTTAACGCAATTTTTACCGTTTCTACCGCACAAACACACTAATATATACATGCATAATCCAATCTTTAAAATCAAGTTAAAACTTAACATATTTTCACATTCTCATGTTTAAGTCACATAATGACATTTTAACACATACGGTTTACCCAAAATTTTAACCATACTAGTGTACTTAGAAAAATGCGTATTTTAGCAATTCGGTAACGTTTTCGGGCGTCGGAAGTCATGTTTGACCAACCAAACACCAAGTAAACTTAAAATTAGTTAAAATACTTATTTTTAAACTAAAAATATCAGTTTACTTACTGATCTAAATCAGTTTTATAAAAATCACTTGAAAAGCCGATTTTTGACCGTTTTAACGCATACTTTTGCGTTAAACGTTACTATAATCATCCCAACTCGAAACAAATTGATATTTTAACACAATACATGTTATTTAATGATTAAAGTAGTGGTTATAATCAGATTAGTGCAGTTTTTGTGTAAGTCACATAAATCATGCGATTTCACGTATTTTACAACTTTTAATGCACCAAGTACAACATGCAAAGTTAGCAAACATTATGATAAAGTTATATGTCACCAAACACTTTAAAATAACTTTATTTTAGTGTTTATAATCTGCTCAAAACTAATTTTTACTCAATCATACACAAAACACATTATTTCACCTATTTTACAAGTTTCTAAGCCTCATATATAACATGCAAAGCTAGTAAACCTTATGACAAAGTTTTATATCATTAAAATTTCAAAGTAATCATATTTTAATGTTTGTAATCTGATCAAATATCATTTTTATCAAACCATGTTCAAATCATCATTTCATACTTTCATATCATCATGCATGTTCAAGTAAATGCATCTAATGCACTCATACAACATCTTCATCATCTTTTATGTTCTAATCATGTTTAAGAACACATATACATACATATACACGGAATATTTACACCTACATAAACCTCCAAAAGTTCACTTTCTCATCAAATCCCTTTTTAAATCATGAAACACTTTTAGATCATTATTTTATGACATTTTTGATTCATGCATGTATTCTATCATTCAAGAATCATATTATTCAAGAATCACTCAACTAAAATCAAAACACAATTACTTATACACATACATATACCTATGGCTACACATACATACACATACAACCCATTTCCATTTTGTACAAAAACCCATTTGTTATTGTTTTCAAGTTTGTGTTTTTTTCCAAGAACAAGAGAACTTCCATCATTATCAAGAACATCAAAAATCAAAAACAAGGTTTTTAATATAAATTTTATACCTTCAATTTCTTGAATGATTTCTAGTAAAAATCGATGGTATGGGTCTTGATTGTTGCTTGAAACACCATAAAATCACTTCTAAATCATCAAATGAACTTATAAACACCTTGTAATGAGTTTGAACCCTTTAAAACATGGTTGGGAAGTTGAAAAATGGCTGAATATAGGGGTGTTCGATCAGCTCATGTTAGAGAGAGAGAGAGAGAGAGAGAGAGAGAGAGAGAGAGAGAGAGAGAGAGTGAGTAAATTTTGAAAATATTCACTTGAACTTTGTGAGATTTTGCAAGATATGTGTAGATTCTCAAGGAAACATCATCATTGCCCACCACTTTTCCATCCAATAGGTGAAAGAGAGAGCAGAGAGAGAGGGATATATGGCTGCCATCTATCACTTATATATACACCTCACACACACACACACATATATATATATATATATATATATTTTATGTATATATATATATATATCAAAAACTGGTATTTTATTGGATACCGTGTATTTTATCTACCGTTTTAATCCCGTTTTAGTGCGTTTTAAATTATTTTTAACACTCTATAAAAATAAACTAACCAAAATATTATTGAACAATATTTTGTTTGCCGGGACTCGCGACGTATTTGACAGTATGCGCGCTATGCTGCGCGGTACGCGCTTAAAATCGCAAAAATAAGGATTTAAGCATTTTCATTTATTGTTATCATTCTATAGTAATAAACTCATCAGATTATTATTAAAATGATTATCAGTTTCCTTGACAGGCTGTGTTGACAGTATTTTGTCGGTACACGCGCTGCATCGCGCGGTACGCGCTTAAACTTGAAAAGGATTAAAATTATTATTCTAATCATAACAGACTATTTTTAGGATTTTGACACTGATCGGGTGGTCACCGACGTTCGTTTCGCATTTTAACCGTTACGCGATAAGCGTTTATCTTATTGTTGCCAACATAATTTTTACCAAAGTTTAAATTTACCAACTCATTAAATTTCACATATAAACATCATAATCAGTCAAATACAGCCCTGTTACCTATTCACAACACGTGTTACAATTGTACGGTACGGCTTGAAAAACTAGGTGTCACAGTCTCCCCCTGTTTAGGAAATTTCGTCCCCGAAATTTTTACTCTACAGGTTTTGTTTTCGCACTAGATGAAAACAGTGAAAACAAGCTTGATGAATATGGTCGTATAGTTTCTGCGAGAAACTTTGATTCTTACAAAGAATCTTCGTAGACCTATACTACATACACTCTCAATTCCTAATCTCACATCTCAACGCTCTCTGCCCTTTCCAAGGTTCAACATTTACGAGCACTTAATTAAGAAGATTAAGTCAAAATTCCACCAATTCGGGTTCTACATACATATATTTACATATACATTACCCCGTACCTAAAATAGTCTGAGTTTACATCTGATTGATCCAACTCGAGCTGGGCTCTCGAAAGAATCAAATCTCATAAACTCGTCTTCCTTTCTTCTTGCATTCATTTCAGATATCCACAAATCGCCAAATCAATAAATAGCATACAGTACTAGAATACTGTAATCGCCTGTCCGGTTATTAGCATAACTCTTCTAGCTATACGTACTGCTTCTACGGTGCTTCGATAAACTTCCGTTTATCTTCCAAGCAAATTTCTATAAAGAACAAAATCAGTGTATCATCCATTATACACTTTCTCAACTGAACCCAAAAAATATCATGTATACTACTCCATCCTTATGGTAGCTTGAGCCTATAAGCGACTGATCCAACTCAAGATGGGCTCTTGAAAGGACCAAGTCAATGTGGCTCAGCTTTTCTTCTCTCTGCTAAACCTAATAGCACCTCTGCAAGATAACTCCTTTATCACCAAATCTTCAATCTGGAATCACAATAGTTCCTTCAATTGTCTATGTAATCCATCTGTTGATCATTTGATGACTTTTAACCTTCCCTCGATCTAGGCAAATCCTGTCGCTGGTTTCCTAGATAAACTACGGTCTGGTCAATTGTCCTTTGTCACGTTAGCTCTACAAAGTGACAATCAACACTTCCATCCATGCAAAGCTTCAAACTGAGCAACCTAAATACTAGCGTGTTAACTATTATTGTAAGATAACTCTACCAAGGGCATGTGAGTGTCTTAATTACCTTCGGAGTCCATCATACACGCTCCCAAGTTTTCTTTCAAGGGTCCGAAAAGCTTCCTATTATCTTACGGTCCAATAAATTTCCCTTTTCCTTTTAGGGTTATTAGTGTCATAGGCTGCACTAATTTAGGGAAACGCTTAATAAATCTCCAGTAGCATCCAGCTAGTCTTATGAATCGTCATACTCCTGACGGGGTCTTTGGCACTGTGACAACTGTGCTCTGTAATCGATGTACGATATAAAACAATGTTGATTATTAATAAAACAATGTGCTTTGGTGTTATTATATGTGCTTTGGTGTTATTTTGTTTGTATTTATGTTTAGTGATTTTACAATTCAATTCAATTCCAATTTCAAGCTCTAAATCGCTTTCCTGAAGGTTATACGCGCACTGATGCGTAAATATAACCAGTTTAATGCAACAAATACTCTGGAATAGTGAAATAGGCTTAACATATCTTAAATAACCTCCACATAACTTAGAAATAAGTTCTGGATGGTTTGGTGTGTTAAAATCAACTTTGTTCGATCGCAGGGACTATTTGTGTCAAACTGCGAAACTATACCAATTTGTATAGTAACGAACACTCCGGAACTTGATCATAAGTTAAACATACCCTAAATAACCTTTACATAGCTTAGAAATATGCTTTGAGGGGTTTGGTATGCTAAAATAAACTTTATGCTCATTCAGGGACTAAAAGCGTCAAAAATGCATAAGTTTGCATTTTCGCGCGTAACTTACGTTCTGAATACATCCGGACATCCAAAAATTTATGTAAGTATTAAAATATTTTATTTTAGTGTTTGGCATGATAAAATTCCATTCGTCGCTTAATTTGGATCGTTTTTGCGTTCGTTACGACTTCCGTTGTAATTAAGCGAATAACGCAACCGTACGACCAAACGAACCGACATCCGAGATGTTTTTGAGCATATTTTAAGTTCCCTATACTTTAACTTTATTTTAGATCCTTGAAATGGGGTTAACGGAGCTTAAAAGTGCCAAAAAATCAAGTTTTACAAGTGTAGGGACCATTTTTGAAATTTCTAGCAGATTCAATGAACCTAGTCCATTTTGAAGTGTTGATGGTTTTCACCCATGGTTTTGCAAAACCATGGGGTGGTATTCAATGAACATAGTCCACATTAGGGGCTCCCATGGTTTTAGAAAAGCATGGACACACATGTAAGGTCCAGATCAAAGCTCAGTTTACGAGGAACGATCTTAACGGTTCTAGAAATCCTATATATACCCCATCCATTTCACTTCAAAACCCACAATTTGAAATCTGATTTATGCTCTCTAAGTGGAAGTATATGCTTCCTACCTGAGAGAAAAATCGGAATCAAATCTTGCGGGGACCTTCTGTAAGCGTTCTTTCGTTCTTTTCATTCGTTTTAGCGTTAAAGTCAAACTGCGTTTGACTTTCTGCATTGACCAGTTTATGGTCAATGTGAAGTTCGTTTGAACTTCATAACATGAGCGTAATCACGATGGTTATAGTCCCTGGTGACTATACCTACTGATTACCACGTTATCTAGGCACAGTGACAAGTCGTAGTTTCGGCCAAAATACGCATTTACGCGTATTTTGTAACCAAACTACTCTAGGATATCAAAACCGTTTGTTTTGATATCAAAATCTGTTTTCTAACTTAACTAAACATGTTTTAGCATGTTTAGCTCGTCATTTTTTTAGTCTAGTGCTTGTGTAGAGTCGTAAGTCAAGCGGACTAAACATCCGCTTAGACTTTCGAACACGACCCGTTTGGTCGATCATTAGGATCCGACCAAACATGGTTAGTGACCATAGTTGCATGGGGATTAACCTTCCGAGGTTATACCTTATGGTCACCTAGTTTAGGTAGTTGTATGATAAGTAGATTATATGCCTTTGGTAAATTACCAAAATACCCTTTTCATATATAATTGGTAATTAAGCATATGTGACCTAAATTTTTGAAACGTAACTGATTATGTAACATAATTAAACATGTATGGGCATATAATACTTATCATAGGACTAGTTAGACGTCTCGAACGCGCTTTTGCGCGCACGACGCGTTAAAGTAGCGTGAGCTACCTTAATGGGTCGCAATGGGTTGAAAGCACTTAGGTTAGGTTCCGATTTAGAATGTAGGCTTTGTTAAACCATATCACATGAGTTCCAACACTCATTTGGTTTACAAGACCTCATTCTGTCCGATCTTCCGATTTAGGCGTCTATTGTTTGACTAGTGATTCGATTACTAGGTGCTGTTTGATTTCTCTGGTTTGCTCGAGTTTGTTGAAGTTCTATTTGATTGAGGATACTTTGCACTCCATGTGAGTACATAGTTCCCCTATTTTACTGTTTTCAATTGTTTTGGGGTGATTCATATGTACGAAATGTTTTCAAGGTTTAAACGATGATTTCAAAAACGATTAAAATGATTTTTGCTAAACTAATAACGATTTCAATAATGTGAACAAAACTTGATGGTTGTAGTTACATAACGAATGACATTCATTAATTTTGGCCCAACCGACCAGTATTAGGTTATGGTACCATAGGATCTGAAAAATTCCGTTACTTTACTACACCCATGGTTATGTGTGGGGGTTGTGGGTAGCGACTGAATCTGATGTTTGTTAACTTACCCTTTGGTGGTTTGTTAATTCGAGAAGCGAGAAGCGAGGTGATCGAGTCACGAAGGTTTGAATGTTGTTAGCGAGACGACCATAAATAAGTTTTCACAATTAAAACGAGGATGATTTTAAACGATTAAAACGAGTTAACGATTTGGAAACGATTTGAACAAGTTATACGAATTGGGTAAACGATTGGTTTTTAACTAGTGTTTAGATAACGGGACGGGTGTAATATGTTGAAAACATGGTAGATACGCCGCTGGTACTTCTTATATATACGTGTTTTCAATATATTACATACCGTGGCGTTATTTAGTTCACTTGGGTAAACGATTTTGAAACGATGTCGCACAAACGATGTTTTCTAAAGGTTATAAACCATACGAGTTTTTAACGAATTTTTACAAGATGTTTTACAAGTTGGTTTTCTAAATCAAATGTTTTTGGGTTAAGAAGCATGGCTATGGGATTTTACAAACTATAACCTACTTGATTTGAGTTGGTTAACTATGTTGCAATACACTTTTCAAAACAAGGTTTGTATTTTGACTCTTGTAGTCTAATAAAGTACTGCAACATATAAACGAGCCATGATCCTGATACTCTTATAAAACCTATGTACTCGCCAGCATTTCTTTGCTGACTAAGTTTTTACATATGTTTCAGGTGTTGATGCTTGATTGATTTCTAGGATGCATGCGTCACATAGGATCTGGACAAGGCCTTAGTGACATAACAACTATGGTAGACGATATAAAACTAGTTTGTTCTATGTGTTAAGACAAATGAAATGATTAATTTTATCAATAAAACAAAACTATTTTGTATCCATGGTTGTGAAACAATAGCTTCTGTTGCAACACTCCCCGACGTTTCTGCCACAGTTTGTTGTCCTACGTGGTCGGGGTGTGACAGAAGAAGTTGGTATCAGAGCCAATGGTTATAGGGAATTAGGTTATTAGTAATGCTTTGACCTAGACTGTAACTTTAGGACCCTAACACAAGTTTACTTGTGTTTAGATTTTAAAACAAAACCGTCACCTATCCTTAGGTAATAACCACAACAAGAACACAAATCCGAATCTGCTTCGAAAATTAATCATCCGTTCTTGGATGATTGATTACTAGGTTTTGAACCCTCTGTTATATGGTTTTGAACCCTTTTGAATCTTCAAAATCTCGTCAAAGTTTGGGTCTAAATAATGTGAACACGTGCAAACTGGAAGAGTGAATGCCTGTACTCTGAGTTTTCTGTCTAAGGCTAGAGTGTTCGTATAAATCCACATTTACTTTGATTAGTCACTCTGTGTCGTTTGTTTGTTTGTTCGAGGTAACGAACAAATGATCGCATTTCTGGTGTTTTGACGGTATTTTCAATACCCCTTCTGCTTTTCAACCTCACTCGTTTCTCATATTTCCTTGTTAGACAATGCCTCCTCGATGTGAAGCACAATCTTTTACTATTGAAGAAATCGCAGCCCTGGTCTCTCAACAAGTGGCTACTGTGCTTCCCGGTGTTGTAACTCAAGTCCACGAGATATACAACAATAACAATAATAACAACAACAATGCGCAGTGTAATTTCAAAATTTCAATTCTGCTAAGCCGCTTAAGTTTTCTGGGTCGCAAGGAGCAACTGCGCTCCTGCAGTGGTTTGAGAGTATCGAGAGCACATTCAGACATGTGCAGTGTCCGAATGCGCGGAAGGTTGAATTTGCTTCTAGTGTATTTGAGAAACGAGCGCTTACCTGGTGGAATGGTGTTATGCACGATAGGGGTGCCGAAGTAGCGTTGGCACAAACATGGGATGAGCTTCGGGCTCTCATGATGAGAGAGTTCTGTCCCCGTCATGAAATTCGGACTTTGAAGCGACAGTTTGACGATCTAAAGCAAGATGGGGCTGAACACCGTGAGTACACGGATCGTTTTGAGGAACTCAGTCTATTGTGTCCCACCATGGTTACCCCTCTGGAGAAGGCAATCGAGAGATATATCGATGGCTTACCCGATTCTATTCTGGATATTGTGACCGGTGTCAATCCTACTACCCTTCGTCAATGTAACACCCTCTATATAATACTAGAATCAGGACATAAAGACATGTATTTGATACCTAATATTTAGACTTTACAAAAACTTTTAACGTTTTTAACCATGTCGAGACACATCATACATGTATTTTTGTTACAAAACCATATTCAAGACGGTAACTACCATTAGTTTACATAGTTTCTAGAACAAAAGATCGGATGCGGAAGCGTTCTAAAAATGTGTGTTCGGTTCGACTCGTTTGCTTGATCACCATCCTTTTTCTTGAGTACCTGAAAACTAAATGTTTTAAACAAGAATTAGTGTTATTAATGATGGGAATTCACGTATTCGGATTAGGTCCGAAAACTTATTCAAGAAAATGGAATAAAAATTTCATCAAGCTGGGCTCCACCGTAATTTACGGTGTCACCGTAAATTACGGTGGCTTCTGGGCATTTTGGAACCTACCGTAAATCAGTAGATCCCCACCGTAGCATTTTGTTGGCCACCGTAAATTACGGTGTCACCGTAATTTACGGTGGGCCCTGCATTTGTTTTCTTGCTTTATGAGCTTGAGCATTCAAGTTCCGTTTTGCAGAGAAATGACCTTGAACAGATTTATCACCCACCCAAGGCTAATTACCCATGTTTGGGACTATTACTCGTTATCACGTTTTGCTTTCCCATAAGGGATCGCTCACGTATTAATCTATATGATTAAATCCAAGATTTCGTGTTTGTCATCTATACTACTAGTCATATTTACCAAATCAAGATCATAACTCCTATACTAGGAGTTTAAACTTCACAACTAACATAGCTTGTCAAATTTACAACTTACGCAATGATTATAACCATGCATTAAGTGATGGTGTCTAGCTTCATGTTTATTACAAGACTTGTTTTGACCCGTTTGGGTGCTGAATTAAGCACCATTCAGGGCATGCAAGTATCCTTGTTTGTCACTTGTTTTGACCCATTTCACTTGTTTAAGACACTAGTCATATTCGTGACATATTGGCAAATCTTGGTTATCATGTTTCAGAATTGACTACATAAAACTAACAATTAGATATAATGTAACGAAACAATAAATTTCGTACCTTTAGAGCGCGCCTTTTCCTCGTGAATTCCCTCCGGCTTGTCCGCTAGATGAACCGGACTCTTTGCCTAGAAAATTCAGTTTTTACAACATGTTTAGAACTCTTTTTATGACCATAATCACATCATTATGGACCATCATCAAATCTGCGTTTTTATCCAAATTTCACATTTAAGTCCTCACTTAGGCATTTCAACAAACACCTAGTGGGTCAGATTTTTCTACATTCATAAACAAGTTCGTGACTTGCGATTCAACATCTTAATTTCACTATAATAGTAATTTTTGCATGCATCTTGACATCATCTTTTCAGAACTTATTTCCTAATTTCAAATTATGCTAGAACAAGAGTTATAATTTCAGCATTTAACAAGTTTCTTGAAGTTCACTAATCACCTACAATGGTGATTGTGAAATCCTACAAGTCCTATACAAGGTCATGTCATGAAATCATCTAGGGCTTGTTCCTAATCCTCATAACCCTTCTAATTTCACCCATGCATCAGTGATTAAGCTGAATTTTTCATGTTTCACATTTAACCTAGAATTTGTGATGCAACAAAATTACTAAATTTCACATACCTTTTGATCCTTACAACGAGGAGTTCACTAATATGTGATTAAAACTCGATTTGGAACAAATTTGGGGCTTCAATTGAAGGGATTTGGTGTGAAGCTTAGGGTTTTGGAGAACCCATGTCGCCCTTCCTCTCTTGATCGACCAGACACACCAAATTTGGTGTGTTTGGTTTGGTTTTTGTTACTATTAGTAACTAGCTTTTCAAATTTGACAAGTTTAGTCCCCCAACCTTGTTTTGTTCTTAAGTTAATGTGTTTTAACCATAATATGTATTAGTTCAAGACTTGAATTTAACTAGGTTAAATTCCTAGTTGGTAAATTCTTGTTTATCAATTCTTTGAACTTTATAATATAAGGGTTTATATTTTAGGGGTGTTACAAGTCCACCCCCCTTAAAAAGGGTTTCGTCCCCGAAACCGAATTACGTACCAAATAATGTAGGGTGTAGACGTCGCATCTCCTCCTCGGACTCCCATGTCGTGTCTGACCCTTTTCTGTGGTCCCATTTGACCTTGACTTGATTTATCACTTTGTTCCTCAAGCTTTTCTCTTTACGATCTAAAATCGCAATCGGTTTTACTGCATAGTTGAGGCTATTATCTACCTCGATATCATCGTAGTGGATATAAGCGGTTTCGTCGGCCAAACATTTTCGGAGATGTGACACGTGGAATGTGTTATGAATCCCACTCAACTCTTCGGGTAATTCAAGTCGATAAGCTACTTTACCAACCCGTTCAATGATTCTAAATGGCCCAATAAATCTTGGGCTTAGTTTTCCCCTTTTTCTGAATCTAATAATGCCCTTCCATGGGGAAACTTTTAGCATAACCATGTCGCCAACCTGAAATTCAATTGGCCTATTCCTTTTATCCGCATATGCCTTTTGCCGGTCTTGAGCCGCTTTCAAGTGTGCCCGAACTATGTCGATTTTCGCATTTGTAGTTTGGATTATATCGGCAGGTGCTAGCCCCGCGGACCCACTTCTCCCCAACATACCGGGGTCCGACATTTTCTGCCATATAATAGCTCATACGGGGCCATTTTGATACTCGCGTGATAGCTATTGTTATATGCAAATTCGACCAAGGGTAAATGGACATCCCAACTACCTCCAAAGTCAATAATGCAAGCCCGCAGCATATCTCCCAACGTTTGTATTGTTCTTTCGCTCTGCCCATCCGTTTGTGGATGGTAAGCAGTGCTAAGGAACAATTTAGTTCCCATCTGTTCTTGGAATTCACGCCAGAATTTCGAAGTAAACCGAGTATCTCTGTCTGACACAATGGATATCGGTACCCCATGCCTTGCTATGATTTCATTGGTGTAAACCTCCGACATTTTCTCAGATGTGTAAGTCTCACGAATCGGAATAAAGTGAGCGCTTTTAGTTAACCTATCCACGACTACCCAAATAGCATCAAAACCACGACTTGTTTTAGGCAGTTTGGTCAATAGGTCCATCGTAATTTGCTCCCATTTCCAAACCGGGATTTCTAACGGTTGAAGTTTACCGTATGGCTTTTGGTGTTCCGCCTTGACTTGTAGGCACGTCAAACACTTTTCCACGTATTTCACAGTGTCCCGCTTCATTCCGGGCCACCAATAGTTTTGCTTCAAGTCATGATACATCTTGGTCGCTCCCGGTGAATGGAATAACGGGATTTATGAGCTTCATCAAGTAGAAGCTTCTTAACCCCACATGTGTTAGGGACCCAGATTCTACTAAAACGAGTTTTTAGGCCGTGACTGCCTATCTCTAGGTCTTTAACTTGGCCGATAATTCTTTCCTTTTTCCAGTTTTCCGCCTTTACAGCTTCATCCTGTGCTTCTCGAATTCGTTCTAGTAAACTTGAAGTCACAACCAGTTGCATTGATCGTACCCGTATCGGGGTATAATCTGTTTTGTGACTCAACGCATCAGCCACTACATTGGCCTTACCGGGGTGGTAATGTATTTCGCAATCGAAGTCTTTGACAGTTTCCAACCACCGTCTTTGCCGCATGTTTAATTCCTTCTGGTCGAAGAAATATTTCAAACTTTTATGGTCGGTAAAGATTGTAAACTTTACTCCGTACAAGTAATGTCTCCATATCTTTAAGGCAAACACCACCGCCGCTAATTCTAAGTCGTGAACTGGATATTTATTTTCATGAATCTTCAATTGCCTCGAGGCATAGGCGATGACCTTGCCTCGTTGCATTAACACACACCCGAGCCCCAATTGAGAAGCGTCCGAGTAAACCACCATGTCATCTGTCCCTTCCGGTAATGTCAGTACCGGAGCGTGGGTCAACTTTTCCTTGAGTGTTTGGAAAGCTTCCTCTTGCTTAATGCCCCACACGAACTTTTCCTCCTTACGAGTTAATTTGGTCAATGGCAAGGCAATTTTGGAGAAATCCTGTATGAATCTCCGATAATATCCCGCAAGCCCTAAAAAGCTTCGGATTTCCGAGGGATTTCTTGGAGGGCTCCATTTCGACACAGCTTCTATCTTTGATGGATCTACTAGTACTCCATCAGCACTAATGAGATGCCCAAGAAATTGTACCTCCCGTAACCAGAAAGCACACTTCGTGAATTTTGCATACAGCTTCTCTCGTCTGAGTGTGTCTAATATTTCCCGCAAGTGACACACGTGCTCGGCTTCACTCTTTGAATATACCAAAATGTCGTCGATAAATACAATTACCGACTTATCTAGCATGGGTTTGCAAACCCGGTTCATGAGGTCCATGAAAGCCGCGGGTGCATTGGTCAATCCGAAGGGCATTACAAGGAATTCATAATGCCCGTACCTCGTACGAAAACCCGTCTTTGGTACGTCCTCCTCCTTGACTTTCAATTGGTGATAACCAGATCGGAGATCGATTTTGGAGAACCAACTTGCTCCTTGTAGTTGGTCAAATAAATCATCAATTCTTGGAAGTGGGTATCGATTCTTCACCGTGAGTTTGTTTAACTCCCGGTAATCGATACACATGCGCATACTGCCATCCTTCTTTTTCACGAATAAGACTGGTGCGCCCCACGGGGACACACTCGGTCGGATAAACCCCTTGTCAAGAAATTCCTGAATTTGAGACATCAATTCTTGTAACTCCGACGGTGCAAGTCGGTATGGCGCCTTGGCCACGGGTTTCGCGCCCGGAATCAACTCGATTCCGAACTCTACCTCCCGTTCCGGCGGTATCCCCGGTAGTTGTTCCGGGAACACGTCTTCATAATCCCGCACGACCGATACATCCCCAATTTTGAGGAGCTCTTTTTCCGTTTCGCTTGCGTGTACCATAAAGGCCTTGCATCCATGTTTCATGAGTTTATGAGCTTCTAGCATTGTGCATATCACCGGGTTACCTCCCTTTTCTCCATATATCGTAACTTGTTTTCCGCTAGGAGACGTTAATTTTATTCCCTTTCGGAAACAAACCACCTTCGCGTGGTAACGGGATAGCCAATCCATTCCCACTACCACTTGAAATTCTCCCATCGACATCGGGATCAAGTCTATTGCGTATTCCTCGTCATCAATGTTCATTGTACAGTTTTCACATACATCACAAACAATAAAGCTTTTGTTATTACCTACCTCTACTTCTAAGGGCATAGGTAATTTTGTTAGAACAAATGAAGGGTGCCGAATAAACCCATATGAAACAAAGGATTTATTCGCACCAGTATCAAATAACACACGTGCGGGAATTGAGTTTACAATAAATATACCTGAGACCACGTCAGGTTCGACCTTTGCTTCAGCAGCGGTCAGTTGGAAAGATCTTGCTTTGGCTTTCGAGGCTTCACCCTTCGAGTCTTGCCCTTCTTTCTTTCCAACCAATTCCGGGCATTCTGATCTTTTGTGACCCGTTCGGTAACAGTTGTAACAAACGGTCACTTTCTCCGGGCATGATATAGCCATATGTCCCGTTTTTCGACATATGGGACAAGGCTTATCTTTGAAGCGACATTCGCCCTTATGATTCTTGCCACAGATTTTGCAACTTGGTGTACCGCCCTTTGCATCTGATTTCTTCGTTGTTTCATTCGTTCTTGCTTTCTTGGTAGGGCTTGGATTTACGTCTTGTGCCCTTCGTTCACCCCGCTTTATACTCTTTTTCAGCTCGATCTCCCTTTCCCGAGCGGCATTGACAATCTCGGTAAGGGTCTCGTACTTTGAAGGGGTTATGAACTCCCTATATTCTGCGCTTAGCATGTTATGGTAGTAATAAACCTTTTGCTCTTCGTTCGTTATCAGATCGTCACAGAACTTCATTTTGTCCATAAACATCCCCGTGATCTTGTCTATGGATTCACCCTTGTGTCTGAGTTGCATGAACTCTTCCTTGATCTTGTTTATGACCGCTTTGGGACTATGGTGTTTAAGAAACGCCGTCTTAACTCCTCCCATGTCATGGTCTTAGTCGCTTCACTTCCAATCTCCTTCTTCTTGTTATCCCACCAGTCTTTTGCTTGGCCTCTTAATTGACCCGTGCCTTAAGCCACGTAATCGTTTTCATCACAATGAGTTCTTTCGAACACTCCTTCGATATCACCAATCCATCGTTGGCACACAATTGGATCAACCTCCCCATTAAATATGGGTGGTTTACAAGCCATGAATTCCTTGTATGAACAAGGCTTTCGTCCTCTAGATATTTCCTTTGCTAGTTTCAAATTATCCTCTAGATTCTTGATTCTCTCTTCTACCATTGATAAAACAGTGTTTTGAATTTTATCAATGAAGTTTGACAAACTGTTTTCGATCGCCTTTCCAACCTCTTCGGCAATCACTATCCTCATTTGTTCGGTGACTCTTGGCACCGTATCATCATCTCCATCCGTCATCTTTGATACTGAAATGTATACACACATTGTTAAACATTTCATTTGTAACACATGTTTTACTTGTTTTGATTTAATCAAGTTCGTGACTTGACTCAATCATTCTTGTTTCATGCTTTTCTTGTGTTTGAGTGTGTTTACACACTCTTGATTCTATTGTTCTTGTTTCATGTTTTTCTTGTGTTTGAGTGTGTTTACACTCTCTTTTCATGCATATTTGTTCATGATTTATTTCTATATTCTCTAATTTCTACTTAAACGATTAACTCTTACCGGATGCTTGATCAAGCTTGAACCGAACACTTATTGGCAACCTTGGGCTCTGATTACCAACTTGTAACACCCTGTATATAATACTAGAATCAGGACATAAAGACATGTATTTGATACCTAATATTTAGACTTTACAAAAACTTTTAACGTTTTTAACCATGTCGAGACACATCATACATGTATTTTTGTTACAAAACCATATTCAAGACGGTAACTACCATTAGTTTACATAGTTTCTAGAACAAAAGATCGGATGCGGAAGCGTTCTAAAAATGTGTGTTCGGTTCGACTCGTTTGCTTGATCACCATCCTTTTTCTTGAGTACCTGAAAACTAAATGTTTTAAACAAGCATTAGTGTTATTAATGATGGGAATTCACGTATTCGGATTAGGTCCGAAAACTTATTCAAGAAAATGGAATAAAAATTTCATCAAGCTGGGCTCCACCGTAATTTACGGTGTCACCGTAAATTACGGTGGCTTCTGGGCATTTTGGAACCTACCGTAAATCAGGAGATCCCCACCGTAGCATTTTGTTGGCCACCGTAAATTACGGTGTCACCGTAATTTACGGTGGGCCCTGCATTTGTTTTCTTGCTTTATGAGCTTGAGCATTCAAGTTCCGTTTTGTAGAGAAATGACCTTGAACAGATTTATCACCCACCCAAGGCTAATTACCCATGTTTGGGACTATTACTCGTTATCACGTTTTGCTTTCCCATAAGGGATCGCTCACGTATTAATCTATATGATTAAATCCAAGATTTCGTGTTTGTCATCTATACTACTAGTCATATTTACCAAATCAAGATCATAACTCCTATACTAGGAGTTTAAACTTCACAACTAACATAGCTTGTCAAATTTACAACTTACGCAATGATTATAACCATGCATTAAGTGATGGTGTCTAGCTTCATGTTTATTACAAGACTTGTTTTGACCCGTTTGGGTGCTGAATTAAGCACCATTCAGGGCATGCAAGTATCCTTGTTTGTCACTTGTTTTGACCCATTTCACTTGTTTAAGACACTAGTCATATTCGTAACATATTGGCAAATCTTGGTTATCATGTTTCAGAATTGACTACATAAAACTAACAATTAGATATAATGTAACGAAACAATAAATTTCGTACCTTTAGAGCGCGCCTTTTCCTCGCGAATTCCCTCCGGCTTGTCCGCTAGATGAACCGGACTCTTTGCCTAGAAAATTCAGTTTTTACAACATGTTTAGAACTCTTTTTATGACCACAATCACATCATTATGGACCATCATCAAATCTGCGTTTTTATCCAAATTTCACATTTAAGTCCTCACTTAGGCATTTCAACAAACACCTAGTGGGTCAGATTTTTCTACATTCATAAACAAGTTCGTGACTTGCGATTCAACATCTTAATTTCACTATAATAGTAATTTTTGCATGCATCTTGACATCATCTTTTCAGAACTTATTTCCTAATTTCAGATTATGCTAGAACAAGAGTTATAATTTCAGCATTTAACAAGTTTCTTGAAGTTCACTAATCACCTACAATGGTGATTGTGAAATCCTACAAGTCCTATACAAGGTCATGTCATGAAATCATCTAGGGCTTGTTCCTAATCCTCATAACCCTTCTAATTTCACCCATGCATCAGTGATTAAGCTGAATTTTTCATGTTTCACATTTAACCTAGAATTTGTGATGCAACAAAATTACTAAATTTCACATACCTTTTGATCCTTACAACGAGGAGTTCACTAATATGTGATTAAAACTCGAATTGGAACAGATTTGGGGCTTCAATTGAAGGGATTTGGTGTGAAGCTTAGGGTTTTGGAGAACCCCTGTCGCCCTTCCTCTCTTGATCGACCAGACACACCAAATTTGGTGTGTTTGGTTTGGTTTTTGTTACTATTAGTAACTAGCTTTTCAAATTTGACAAGTTTAGTCCCCCAACCTTGTTTTGTTCTTAAGTTAATGTGTTTTAACCATAATATGTATTAGTTTATGTATTAGTTCAAGACTTGAATTTAACTAGGTTAAATTCCTAGTTGGTAAATTCTTGTTTATCAATTCTTTGAACTTTATAATATAAGGGTTTATATTTTAGGGGTGTTACAGTCAAGCGATCGAGTTGTCTGCTACCCTGACTGAATCTCAAGTCAAGAAGGGTAAACTCACCCGCAAGGGTGATAAAAAGAAGGCGGCTGATTCTGAAAAAGACAAGAAAAAGAATAAGGGTAAGGGTAAGGGTAAGGAAGGTGAGACGTCGAAGAAGTCGAGGAAGCGGAAGGATGCCCAGAATTTCGCTATTACAACACAGATTGATCAGAACCCACCAGCTCAGCCTCCTGCGAAGAAGGCGTATGCAGGTACCACACCTCATTATGCACGCTACAACGGTCATCATGTTGCACAACAAGCTTGTAAGAAATGCACAACGTGTGGAAAACTTGGGCATTTGGCCAATATTTGTCGTCTGGGACAAAATCAGGTTGCTCAGGTTCAAGCTCCGGTTCAAGGGAATGCTGCAAGATTCCCACCGGGTTCGTGTTTCAACTGTGGAGAGTTTGGTCACTTCCGCAACAACTGTCCAAGTCTGGTGAATGCAAACGCGAATGCTAATGCAAACCCGAATGCGAACGTCAACGTCAATGTGAATCCAGCATGTGGACGAGTGTATAACATCAATGAGGCAATCAATGATGCAGCTGTGAACGATTAGTATTTTGTATTTCCTCTGGTTGTTATCTTTTAACATTTAAAGGCAATGCGGTTGGTATATAAATATAAATTTATGTTTTTTATTTTTTGTGAACCAATGCAATTGTATGAATGTTTGATGCAACCTTATGATGTCAAAGTCAAACCACTCGTGTGATTATGTCATTTTTATGATCACTTGTGATCTCCCCTAGAACCTTAAATGCCCGTTTCTTTTAAGAAACAAAAGCCCAAAGCTATCTATGAAAAAGATATGTTGCTTTCCTAGCACATGTCACCGAGGAGAAAGTCAAGAGCAAGAGTATTCAGGATATTTCGACTGTTCGGGATTATCCAGAGGTGTTTCCTGATTGAACTGCCTGGTTTACCTCCAGTTCATCAAGTCCTGTTTCATTTTAACCTTATACCCAATGCCAACCCGATTGCAAAAAACGCCTTATCGACTTGCACCGTCAGAGATGCAAGAATTATCGAAGCAACTTCAAAAGTTATCTGATAAAGGATTGATCCGTCCGAGCTTTTCACCTTGGGGAGCCCCTGTCCTCTTCGTGAAAAAGAAAGATGGGTCTTTTCAAATGTGTATCGATTAGCATGAGCTTAATAAGCTTACCATCAAGAATCGATATCCCCTACCTCGAATTGATGATCTCTTTGATCAGCTGCAAGGTGCTTCATGCTTTTCCAAAATCGACCTGCGTTCTGGGTATCATCAACTTCGTATTCTCGAAGAATATATTCCCAAAACTGCTTTCCGCTCATGGTATTGGCATTACGAGTTCACAGTCATGCCTTTTGGTTTGATGAATGCTCCAGCCATCTTTATGGACTTAATGAATAGGGTCTATAAACCTTATTTAGACAAGTTCATCTTTGTGTTCATCGACGATATTCTGGTCTATTCAAAGTCTCGAGCCGAGCATGAGCAACACCTTTGCTTAACATTGGAACTACTAAAGAAGGAACAACTTTTCGCTAAATTCTCCAAGTGTGAATTCTAGCTTAAAGAAGTTCAATTCTTGGGTCATATAGTCAATGAGCAGGGTATTCATGTGGATCCATCCAAGATTGTTGCTATTAAGGACTAGAATACACCAACAACACCAACAGAGATTCGATCTTCTCCTAGTCTTGCTGAATATTATCATCGAATCATTTTCAAACTTCTCAAAATCGCGGTTCCACTCATTGCTTTGACTCAAAAGAATAAGCCTTTTGAGTGGGGACCCAAAAAAGGAAGAAGCGCTCCAAACGCTATTTAATCTTCAAACTCGTGTTCTTCAAGCTCAGCAATTTTGTGTTTCACAAAATTTGATGGGTACAGAATTACCACATCAGCTTGAGCTTAAACTCGAAACGAAGGATGATGGGTTGCTAAATTTCAAGGATCGTTTGTGGATTCCAAAACAAGACGATCTTCGCATCCTAGTGATGGACGAATCTCACAAGTCTCGATATTCTATCCATCCTGGTGCTGATAAAATGTACAAGGATCTTCGTACTAAGTTCTGGTGGCCTGGTATGAAGAAGATGTTGCCTTGTATGTAGCGAAATGCCTAACTTGTCTCAAAGTCAAGGCTGAACATCAACGACCTTCTGGTTTGCTTGTACAACCAGAGATACCGGTTTGGAAGTGGGAGAGCCTTGCAATGGATCTCATCACTAAGTTACCGCGTACATCTAAAGGATGTTATATGGGTTGTTATCGATCGATTAACGAAGTCAGCTCATTTTCTTCCGATTCGCGAGGATCTATCTACTGATAAACTTGCAAAGATTTATGTTGACGAGATTATTTCACGACATGGTGTTCCTTTGGATATCATTTTCGATCGTGATGCTCTATTTTCATCTCATTTCTGGAAGACCATGCAATCTGCTATGGGAACCCAACTAAATCTAAGCACTGCTTATCATCCCCAAACAGATGGACAATCCGAGAGGACGATTCAAACTTCGGAGGATATGCTTAGAGCATGCGTGACAGACTTTAGTGGTAATTGGGACTCTCATCTACCAATGATCGAGTTCTCTTACAACAATAGTTATCATGCTAGCATTAAAATGGCACCATTCGAAGCTCTCTACGGTCGAAAATGTCGTTCACCTGTCTGTTGGAACGAGACCGGTGAAGCTCAGCTTACTGGACCTGAGCTCGTTCTGGAAAACAACAGACAAAATCAAGAAAATTCGCGATAATCTTGTGATAGCTCGAAGCCGTCAAAAGAGTTATGCGGATATGCGACGCAAGCCCTTAGAATTTCAAGTCGGAGATCATGTCCTACTCAAGGTTTCACCTTGGAAAGGAGTCGTGAGATTTGGAGAGAGAGGAAAACTTGCACCTCGATATGTGGGACCATTCAAGATTGTGGAAAGAATTGGGAAGGTTGCCTATAGACTAGAGCTACCTCCAGAGCATGGAAATATTCATCCGAATTTTCACGTGTCCAATTTGCCAAAGTGTTTAGCTGACGCTGATCTTCACATTCCTCTCGACGAGATCCAAATCGATGAAACGATGCACTTTGTCGAAAGACCTGTGGAGATAGTGGACCGTACTTTCAAGCAGTTGAAGAACAAACGGATTCATTTGGTTAAAGTTCGTTGGGAGTCCAAACGTGGCCCAGAATTTACTTGGGAACGTAAGGACCAAATGATGACCAAATATCCGCATTTGTTTTCACAAGCTTCCTCTAGTTAAAATTTTGAGACGAAATTTCCTGAAGTAGGGGAGACTGTGACAACTGTGCTCTGTAATCGATGTACAATATTAAACAATGTTAATTATTAATAAAACAATGTGCTTTGGTGTTATTATATGTGCTTTGGTGTTATTCTGTGTGTATTTATGTTTGGTGATTTTACAATTCAATTCAATTCCAATTTCAAGCTCTAAATCGCTTTCCGGAAGGTTATACGCGCACTGATGCGTAAATATAACCAGTTTAATGCGACGAACACTCCGGAATAGTGAAATAGGCTTAACATATCTTAAATCAGCGGAAAGAGAGAGAGAGCCAATACATGACAGGGGGAGAGGTTAAGCAGGTTTCTTAGACAACCTCCACATAACTTAGAAATAAGTTCTTGATGGTTTGGTGTGTTAAAATCAACTTTGTTCGATCGCAGGGACTATTTGTGTCAAACTGCGAAACTATACCGATTTGTATAGTAACGAACACTCCGGAACTTGATCATAAGTTAAACATACCCTAAATAACCTTTACATAGCTTAGAAATATGCTTTGAGGGGTGGTATGCTAAAATAAACTTTATGCTCATTCAGGGACTAAAAGCGTCAAAAAGTGCATAAGTTTGCATTTTCGCGCATAACTTACGTTCTGAATACATTCGGACATCCAAAAATTTATGTAAGCATTAAAATATTTTATTTTAGTGTTTGGCATGATAAAATTCCATTCGTCGCTTAATTTGGATCGTTTTTTCGTTCGTTACGACTTCCGTCGTAATTAAGCGAATAACGCAACCGTACGACCAAACGAACCGACATCCGAGATGTTTTTGAGCATATTTAAGTTCCCTATACTTTAAATTTATTTTAGATCCTTGAAATGAGGTTAACGGGGCTTAAAAGTGCCAAAAAAATCAAGTTTTACAAGTGTAGGGACCATTTTTGAAATTTCTAGCAGATTCAATGAACCTAGTCCATTTTGAAGTGTTGATGGTTTTCACCCATGGTTTTGGAAAACCATGGGCTGGTATTCAATGAAAATAGTCCACATTAGGGGCTCCCATGGTTTTAGAAAACCATGGGCACACATGTAAGGTCCAGATCAAAGCTCAGTTTACGAGGAACGATCTTAACAGTTCTAGAAATCCTATATATACCCCATCCATTTCACTTCAAAACCCACAATTTGAAATCTGATTTATGCTCTCTAAGTGGAAGTATATGCTTCCTACTTGAGAGAAAAATCGGAATCAAATCTTGCGGGGACCTTCTGTAAGCGTTCTTTCGTTCTTCTCATTCGTTTTAGCGTTAAAGTCAAACTGCGTTTGACTTTCTGCATTGGCCAGTTTATGGTCAATGTGAAGTTCGTTTGAACTTCATAACATGAGTGTAATCACGATGGTTATAGTCCCTAGTGACTATACCTACTGATTACCACGTTATCTAGGCACAGTGACAAGTCGTAGTTTCGGCCAAAATACGCATTTACGCGTATTTTGTAACCAAACTTCTCTAGGATATCAAAACCGTTTGTTTTGATATTAAAACCTATTTTCTAACTTAACTAAACAAGTTTTAGCATGTTTAGCTCGTCATTTTTTTTAGTCTAGTGCTTGTGTAGAGTCGTAAGTCAAGCGGACTAAACACCCGCTTAGACTTTCGAACACGACCCGTTTGGTCGATCACTAGGATCCGACCAAACATGGTTAGTGACCATAGTTGCATGGGGATTAACCTTCCGAGGTTATACCTTATGGTCACCTAGTTTAGGTAGTTGTATGATAAGTAGATTATATGCCTTTGGTAAATTACCAAAATACCCTTTCATACATAATTGGTAATTAAGCATATGTGACCTAAATTTTTGACACGTAACTGATTATGTAACATAATTAAACATGTATGGGCATATAATACTTGTCATAGGACTAGTTAGACGTCTCGAACGCGCTTTTGCGCGCACAACGCGTTAAAGTAGCGTGAGCTACCTTAATGGGTCGCAATGGGTCGAAAGCACTTAGGTTAGGTTCCGATTTAGAATGTGGGCTTTGTTAAACCATATCACATGAGTTCCAATGCTCATTTGGTTTACAAGACCTCATTCTGTCCGATCTTCCAATTTAGGCGTCTATTGTTTGACTAGTGATTCGATTACTAGGTGCTGTTTGATTTCTCTGGTTTGCTCGAGTTTGTTGAAGTTCTATTTGATTGAGGATACTTTGCACTCCATGTGAGTACATAGTTCCCCTATTTTACTGTTTTCAATTGTTTTGGGGTGATTCATATGTACGAAATGTTTTCAAGGTTTAAACGATGATTTCAAAAACGATTAAAATGATTTTTACTAAACTAATAACGATTTCAATAATGTGAACAAAACTTGATGGTTGTAGTTACATAACGAATGAAATTCATTAATTTTGGCCAAACCGACCAGTATTGTTTATGGTACCATAGGATCTGACAAATCCCGTTACCCTTTGGTGGTTTATTAATTCGAGAAGCGAGAAGCGAGGTGATCGAGTCACGAAGGTTTGAATGTTATTAGCGAGACGACCATAAATAAGTTTTCACAATTAAAACGAGGATGATTTTAAACGATTAAAACAAGTTAACGATTTGGAAACGATTTGAAAACGATTTGAACAAGTTATACGAATTGGGTAAACGATTGGTTTTTGACTAGTGTTTAGATAACGGGACAGGTGTAATATGGTGAACACATGGTAGATACACCGCTGGTACTTCTTATATATAAGTGTTTTCAATATATTACATACCGTGGCGTTATTTAGTTCACTTGGGTAAACGATTTTGAAACGATGTGACACAAATGATATTTTCTAAAGGTTATAAACCATATGAGTTTTTAACGAATTTTTACAAGATGTTTTACAAGTTGGTTTTCTAAATAAAATGTTTTTGGGTTAAGAAGCATGGCTATGGGATTTTACAAACTATAACCCACTTGATTTGAGTTGGTTAACTATGTTGCAATACACTTTTCAAAACAAGGTTTGTATTTTGACTCTTGTAGTCTAATAAAGTACTGCAACATATAAACGAGCCATGATTGTGGGCTTTGTTTTTGTCATGGTTGTCTTGGATTGTAGTGTGTGTCAGTGTTTTGGCACACCCTGTTCTTTTATTTGGTGATTTATAAAATTTACCGAGGTAACCCTTTACCCAAAAAAAAAAACATATAAACGAGCCATGATCCTGATACTCTTATAAAACCTATGTACTCGCCAGCATTTCTTTGTTGACTAAGTTTTTACATATGTTTCAGGTGTTGATGCTTGATTGATTTCTAGGATGCATGCGTCACATAGGATCTGGACAAGGCCTTAGTGACATAACAACTATGATAGACGATATAAAACTAGTTTGTTCTATGTGTTAAGACAAATGAAATGATTAATTTTATCAATAAAACAAAACTATTTTGTATCAATGGTTGTGAAACAATAGCTTCTGTTGCAACACTCCCCGACATTTCCGCCACGGTTTGTTGTCCTACGTGGTCGGGGTGTGACAGGCACTCCTCATCATTCACCAACTCCATAGATAACTTCAAACGTTACTCATGATTCTCCTTGGTTCGCACATAGGCAAGTATGTCGTCAATGAGTATTATCACGAATTTATCCGATTAGGGTTTCTATACCCTGTTCATGAGATTCATGATTATAAATGGCGTATTAATTTAGTCAAAAAGGCATGACCAATAACTCGTAATGGCCATATCACGTTTGGAAAGCAGTCCTCATCATATCTTCATCAGCAACCTTCAGCTGATGATGTCCCAATCGTAGATCGATCTTCGTGTAGCAGCTGGATCCCTATGGCTTGATTGAACAATTCATCAATCCTCGGTAAAGGGTACCGATTCTTGATAGTCAACTCGTCCAGCTTTCTGAAATCAACACACATCCTGAAGGATCCATCCTTCTTCCTCACAACATAACAGATGCATCTCAAAGCGAAAAGCTTGATCAAATGAAACCCTTGTCTAGTAGCTCTTGAAACTGACTCGACATTTCTTTCATTTTCAAACGGTGCTTAATCTATAAGGAGATTGTGCAATTGGGCGCAGCATCGGGTGCCAGATCGTTTCGAAATTCGATCTGTCTCGCAGGGGGAAATCCAGGTAAGTCGTTTTAGGAAAACTTCTGGATAATTACGAACAATAGGAATCTCTCTGGTATTCCAACATTTGGCTTTCGTATCCACCACGTTAACTAAGAACGCAGGATAGCCCCTTTTGCAACCACCTGAGCTTCCTCACAAAACTGACAATTCTCAACCATCAACACTCGACACTCGAAACTCGACACTCGACTCGGACAGTCTTCGTGAACAACTACCATCTCTCTACCGTCATCAGGACGAGATATCCTAGCTAGCTTCTTCCAGCGATAGTCCCCACTTCGCTCTTGGATAATCAATCCATCCTCACACCTTCGTCAAAGCTCCCCAGCTCCACTGGAAATAAACCAACACTAGAACTACGATCACCCTACTAAATTCTACAATTGCGAACGACTTCACTAGTTTCCATCAACTTACCAATTTCTAGTTCTATCGGGCACTTTATACTCAGCTTACTTGTAGGTGAACACAAAAATGGTTCAAAGTTTCTCGAACAAAACTCAAGTCAGCTTTGCTATTAAGAGTATGAACATAGATTGTTTTTTTTATTCAAAACATACTAGAAATTTACAGAGCTTGTTTTTAGTACTAAGACTAATCAAAATTTGGCGTGTCTACATCAACACCCACAACAAGTTTATATGAAATTTCCTTCTAAATATCTGAAAATTTGGCATGCAAGCCATAAATAGGGTTCATCAAATGAGACATACAAAACAAACAACAGAAACAACCAACAACTAACGCTTCAAACCCTGGAAGTCCAACATCTTCCTAACAAGCTCTTCTAACTCATCATAACAGTCCATCTGTCCCTCTGTGTCCTTCATCGTCTCCTTGCTTCCGCGTAACGTGGCGAACTAACGATCGCAGAGAGAGCGATTGACCCAAATCTCTTTCTACTTCTTCAAAGCGGACGCTGTCTCAGCTCTCGAAGTCGATGCGATCTCTCTAACGGGTTGAGTCCTCTTCCTATGGCGAGTGTAGATTTAAAAGAGGTGTAGCAAAACACATGACTCGAGTAGCAGAATAAACGATTCAGTAACGACGAACAAAAGAATCTCAAGCGTAGGCTCGACAGCATCAGTGAGCAGGACTACTGATGGCTCTATAGGCCGAGACGTGACATATCGTAACCGTACAAAGTAAGTGTGTGATCAATATGAATAGTTACACATAAGATCCAAATACACAGAAAATCACATATGCACATAAACACATAAGGGTTTTCATACATGATAAAATTTTCCATGTTTATTTAAAAATCTGGCTTCGAGAATTTTGGAATTTAAATCTCAAAATTCTAAGGTTGAAGTCTAGTGTTTTCCTTCGAAAACATCTAGTTCGTTAACAACCATTGGCTCTGATACCAACTTCTGTAACACCCCAAAAACGTCGCAGCGGAATATAAAACGTAGTGGTGACGGAAGCTGGTGCCCATTTGTATCTTGCTGATCGATGCATCGTAATGTTGGACATTTTAACTTAATTTAAACATAGATATTAAAACACATAGTCTTAAAGTCCATCGCAAACACATCATAGTTAAATTGTTTTGATCCTAATGGATCTTATTACACTGGTCCCAAATAGTTTTTAACATTATCAAACCAAACATGCATCAACAACCACAAGATACGCCATAATTTCCCGAAGCTGAACTCAAGTACCTGTAGAACACGTTAAAAATCAAGTGTCAACACAAAGGAAGGTGAGTTCACATATTCACTTACAAACAATTTTTATTCCAAGGAAAACTTTCTGTTTAGGTGTTTATTTGAAAACATCCATATAATTTTGAAAGTCCATTTTACTTCCTTATTAAAATTCATGGGTCTTCCGTTGCAGTTTCAAAAACCCGACAATATTGTTACTACCCAGGTTTTGTATATTAAATTATTGCGTTAATTTTCAGACTTTTAAAGTTAGCTAGACGATACGAACTATATATTAACCATGCATGGATAATCAATGCTAGACAATAAACAGAATCAAAATTCGTCGCTTGACTTGACTCGGGGCGACCGGTCACGACGGGGTTGTCAACCCGATAGATCTACCAACAATTCCTCGCGAACATTACTTAAATGATTAAACGACATCATGGGTGCAGGATTCTTTCTCGAAGAACAATATGATGTCTGCCTCACGTACAATATATATATCTTACTAATATGACAATTTAATACACGGTGTTGTACGAATCCCCTGATCCACTCCCTTGAGATCAGGTCGGCATCCGTCCCAACTTTACGGTCTGTTTCTCCTTGGAAACACCATACCAACTACACGGTCGTTTTTCCCCCAAACACCATGCATTATCCCGTTTTCACCCGAAACGTATTTATTCTCCAAAACCATTTCATCCCGAAATATATATATAATTCCCAAAAATCCATATATTTTCAATGAAAATATATAATTTATATCAAAAGGTATGTTTTATTTCCAAAAAACATTAATAAACCCTTTTTAGTGTGTTCTACCCCCAAAATACATATGAAACAGTAAAAAGAGGGGTTTAGTGACACTCACCTTTGGGTGCGTATTTTAAATAGCGCAATCCCAGAGATTGATTTCTACACGTCCTATTATATATATATATATATATATATATATATATATGAACGATTTTAAATCAGTACATATAACACAAAAATCCTAAGTTTCTCCGTTTCTTAGAATTATCACATAACTTTGAGATTTTCTCGAAAAGTTGTCATTTTTTATTATGTTGGCTCGTTAATATATATGAGTCCATATATATATATATATATATATATATATATATATATATATATATATTTATGATTTTGCGACTTGAACGATTTTATTGGTGACCATTATTGTGTAAATCCATTAATTCTCCGGTTTATACGCAATATATCTACGATTTGCGCGTCGTAATATATATACATAAACGTTCACATAATTTAACACCGAAACATGCGGAATCTTGTTAACTTATCTATTTTGTCATTTTTAAAGCCAATATACATAAAATTTCTCATACATATCAAATTTCATGCTCTACAAACAAGTTACACATTTAACGCAATTTTACCGTTTCTACCGCATAAACGCACTAATATATACATGCATAATCCAATATTTAAAATCATGTTAAAACTTAACATATTTTCACATTCTCATGTTTAAATCACATAATCACATTTTCCCGCATAATGTTTACCCAAAATTTTACCCATACTAGTGTACTTAGAAAAATGCGTATTTTTGCGATTCGGTTACGTTTTCGGGCGTCGGAAGTCACGTTTAACCAACCAAACACCAAGTAAACTTAAAATTAGTTAAAATACTTATTTTTAAACTAAAAATATCAGTTTACTTACTGATCTAAATCAGTTTTATAAAAATCACTTGAAAAGCTGATTTTTGACCGTTTTAATGCATAGTGTTGCGTTAAACATTACTATAATCATCCCAACTCGAAACGACTTGATATTTTAACACAGTACATGTTATTTACTAATTAAAATAGTGGTTATAATCATATTAGTGCAGTTTTTGTGTAAATCACATAAATCATGCGATTTCACGTATTTTACTACTTTTAATGTACCAAGTACAACATGCAAAGTTAGCAAACATTATGATAAAGTTATATGTCACCAAAACTTTAAAATAACTTTATTTTAGTGTTTATAATTCCTCAAAACTGATTTTTACTAAATCATACACAAAACACATTACTTCACCTATTTTACAAGTTTCTAAGCCTCATGTATAACATGCAAAGCTAGTAAACCTTATAACAAAGTTTTATGTCATTAAATACTTCAAAATAATCATATTTTAATGTTTATAATCTGATCAAATATCATTTTTATCAAATCATGTTAAAATCATCATTCCATACTTTCATATCATCATGCATGTTCAAGTAAATGCATCTAATGCACTCATACAACATCATCATCATCATCATCATCTTTTATGTTCTAATCATGTTCAAGAACACATATACATACATATACATGAAATATTTACACCTACATAAACCTCCAAAAGTTCACTTTCTCATCAAATCCCTTTTTAAATCATGAAACACTTTTAGATCATTATTTTATGACATTTTTGATTCATGCATGTATTCTATCATTCAAGAATCATATTATTCAAGAATCACTCAACCAAAATCAAAACACAATTACATACACACACATATACCTACGGCTACACATACATACACATACACACCCATTTCCATTTTGTACAAAAACCCATTTGTTATTGTTTTCAAGTTTGTGTTTTATTCCAAGAACAAGAGAAACTTCCATCATTATCAAGAACATCAAAAATCAAAAACAAGGTTTTTAATATAAATTTTATACCTTCAAGTTCTTGAATGATTTTTAGTAAAAATCGATGGTATGGGTCTTGATTGTTGCTTGAAACACCATAAAATCACTTCTAAATTATCAAATGAACTTATAAACACCTTGTAATGAGTTTGAACCCTTTAAAACATGGTTGGGAAGTTGAAAAATGGCTGAATATAGGGGTGTTTGATCAGCTCATGTTAGAGAGAGAGAGAGAGAGAGTGAGTAAATTTTGAAAATGTTCACTTGAACTTTGTGAGATTTTGCAAGATACATGTAGATTCTCAAGGAAACATCATCATTGCCCACTACTTTTCCATCCAATAGGTGAAAGAGAGAGGAGAGAGAGAGAGAGAGAGAGGGATATATAGCTGCCATCTATCACTTATATATACACCTCACATGCACATATATATATATATATATATATATATATATATATATATATTTGATGTATATATATAAAAAACTGGTATTTTACTAGATACCGGGTATTTTATCTAACGTTTTAATCCCGTTTTAGTGCGTTTTAAATTATTTTTAACACTCTATAAAAATAAACTCACCAAAATATTATTGAACAATATTTTGTTTGCCGGGACTGGCGATGTTGCCGGTATTTGGCAGTATGCGCGCTATGCTGCGCGGTACGCGCTTAAAATCGCAAAAATATGGATTTAAGCATTTTTATTTATTTTTATCATTCTATAGTAATAAAGTCATCAAATTATTATTAAAATGATTATCAGTTGCCTTGACAGGCTGTGTTGACAGTATTTTGTCGGTACACGCGCTGCATCGCGCGGTACGCGCTTAAACTCGAAAAATCGAGTTTCTTAGCGTTTTAATTTATTTTTCCTCACGAATAGGATTAAAATTATTATTCTAATCATATCAGACTATTTTTAGGATTTTAACACTGATCGGGTGGTCACCGACGTTCGTTTCGCATTTTAACCATTACGCGATAAGCGTTTATCTTATCGTTGCCAACATAATTTTTACCAAAGTTTAAATTTACCAACTCATTAAATTTCACATATAAACATCATAATCAGTCAAATACAGCCCTGTTACCTATTCACAACACGTGTTACAATTATACGGTACGGCCTGAAAAACCGGGTGTCACATTAACCACCAAAACCCTTTTCTTTTAAACCCTTTATTTTAGTAAAAAGCTCGGTTTTCTTGTGACGATTCCTTATCAAAAAAAAAAAGAAAAAGAAAATGAAGTCTAGCAATAAACAATCAAGTTCCTCAAAGAAGCTTTGTTTGAAAGTGTTTAGTTTGAATAAAAGTCACAAAAACAAAAAGTTTTACGACGACCGACGCTTTTTACGCTTTTAGCCCTTTTTACTAACCACTAACCCAAAACCACTGTTAGGACTGAGTTTGGATTGATTGTGTTTTATGTTTGAAATAAGATGAAAGATGAAAGAGAGATGCAGCGGAATATAAAGGATAATAAACTTTGCACACAATCAAACAGGAGAATTGCTTTCAACACACAAGTTTATCATTGAACCGAATGCTTGAATTTATTTCAACAACGATTACAAATGCAAGTGTGTAACAAACTCCCCCTCAGCCTGAGCTCACAATGGTTTGTTCGTGCAGGAGAAAGATGGTGAAGCGCTAATAGAACAGTACAAAGCACTGTTCTATTTATAGGCACGGACAAACCACTGAGCATCTTTGCTGATGTCACCATGAAAGTGACATCTAACCTCCTAACAAACTCTAACAACTGACCTATACAAATACTGCTATGCTAACAACTGTTATACATTACATTTAGTAAAGACAAGGTAAACTACTGCTGCATCCTTCCACTGATGTGAACCCAGCAGCACTTGATATATCCAGCAGTGCTTGACCCATAGCAGTAGATTGAGTAGCAGGGCTTTAGTTCTTCATCAGTCTTTGACTTGATCAGCAGTTGAAGGTCAGCAGTTTGTAATGATCAGTAGATTGGATGTCAGCAGATGTTAAGATCACTTTCAAGGGGAGAGACTTGTATACACAACATCTGCTTATTCTGGATCTGCTGCTCTGATCCAGTTTTGGCTTTGATTATATGTTCCTCTGATAGGGTTCAATCCCAACAATCTCCCCTGGAACAGATAATGCCAAAACTCTTCATTATTGGAAGATCTTTATTGCCTCATCAGCAGTTCCCTTATTTTCCCTTTGAGTTGTAATTCAAAGGGTAAGGCATCTGTGTCATCATCATCCCTGTTGAGTGGAAGATCAAGGAGATCCTGCAAATCTTCAAGACTTAGGCCAAGTGCTTGTTCCCTTGATATCTTCTTCACTTCTCCACTAGACTTGATCACTGTCAGTACATGGGTCTGCTTGTCAATTTTCCACTTTAGTACTTTTGAGTCTGGTGGGTTTCTTGGGAGATTTTTATTAGAAGAGGTGTTTGGTGATGCTGGCCTATTGATGACTGACTGAGCAGTACTTACAGGTTGATTCAGCCCAAGAGTTTCTTCAATCATTTTCTTAATGCCCTCTTTTACAAGGTCATCACCTGCTATTAACTCTTGCATTGTTTCAGCATCCAACTGTTTTGGTTGCCTTCTTTTGTAGATGACAGCACCAGCAGGAGCAGTGGCTCTTTTGATTTGCAGTTTTGGTGGTCTTGTTGAGACCTCTGCTTTAGAGTAGTCAGGCTTTTGTGGAACTTTTGTATCTTTCTTCCTTAGTTCTTCCAAACATTTGTAGGTAGTCCTGACTTTATCTTCTCTCCATCTCATCACTTGATTTTCAGAACCAAAATCAGCAGCAATTAGTTCCTCTTTCATTCTCCTCAGCTCTACCTTTTTATCAGGTACATTTTTCTTGTATTTTGCCCAATCAGGAGGAGTGTGTTTGACATTATTCTTAATCATTTCTTGAATCCTGGCTGCTTCACTTTCAAGCTCAGGAATGGTCCACTCTTTGTACATATGTTCTTCTCCCTTGTATTTCTTGTGAGCCATGATATTTTCAACATAATCTTTCCTAAGGGACTTATCTACCCTTCTGAGATTTATTGACATACATTCTTTGAAAATTGCTCCAGGGATCTGACTTGTGTAAGCAAAAATTGATAGTTCTGTTGTATTTCTTTGTCAGATTTCCCTTGTGAATTTCTTTTTGAGATATCCTCTGCTTGCTTAGCTTTGACTTGCAAATATTCTTCAATATTGCCGGGCCTAGGATATCCTTCAACAGATGGTAAACTCTTTTTTGCAGGGTCATCCTCATAATAGAAGGACTTGATTTCTTCTCTAACTGCTATAAGCTCAAGAGGAAATTGAACACCTGCAGGAGCTAGTTGCTTTTGAATCTGAGCTGATGAGAGAGGAACATGTTTTGGTATTGTAACAAGTGATAGAGATTTTGAAGATGTTGGTGGTGGTGAAATGTCATCATCTGTTAGGATTAACCTTCTCCTCTTTAGTTGAGGAGAGGCTGATGATATTTTGGGTGGATCAGTGGTGGTGATTTGAGTGGAAGTGATTTGTGATTGACTAACAGTTGTTGAAACAACTGGTGTTTCAACCACTGTTGTCATTACAACAAATGTTGTAACATCTGTTGTCTTCTGCTTTTTGGAAGGAGATGATGGTGGATTTGATAATTTTTATGGTTGTGAAGTGATTTTTGGTGGTGGTGGTATGGCAGTGGTTGTGGTGTGTGTTGAAGTGATGACAGGTGTTTGACTGACAGTTGTTGAAACCACTAAAGTATCAGCAGTTGTTGATACAGCGGGTGTTACAACAACTGTTTGGGTGGAAGATTGATATTGGGGGCTTTTGGAGGATGGTTTATGAGTATGCTTCGAGAGATTGGATGGTGTGGATTTGGGTTCCCTCACTTTTCTAGTGGGATTCTTTCTATTTGGCTTAGGATTTTGAACATCCTGTGGCTCAGAACAACCCTGTACATTCAGCTCCATATAACCTCTTTTCTCCTTATTCCATCTTGATAGGTCCTTTGCCTCTCTGTCCCTTTTTACACTTGCTTTTGCTTCAGCAAGTGCATTTGTGGTAACATCAATCTTTTTGCTACCATCTGGCAAGGGAATCTTCTTTGTCATATTTTCCTTTTCTGGTTCAACATAAAGACCATCATCTATTCCCTTCTTCTGCCACTGCTTGATTTTCTCCCCCTTTTTGGCATTATCTGGAGGAAGTTTGTCAGTGAAAAGAACAGTTGGTGGAGCAGTGCCAGTGGTATTCAGTATGTGGGCCTTTATAGCCTTTATGTCAGCTTGAGTGTTTCTAAACCAAGGACTCCATCATGTTTCTCAGCTCTTGAACATGTATTGCATGTTGCTGATTAGCTAGTTGTCTTTGATGTTGGAGCAGGGGTTGAAATAGATTCCATAACTCATTTGCAGCAGGTGCTTGTGATGGAGCAGGTTCTTGAGTTGGAACAGCAGTGGGTTGCACCTGTTGAACTTTCAACAACTGTTGCAGCATGTCTTTGATTTCTGCAACAGAGGTATCCAGTTTGTCTATTATGTTCGTCAATTCTAGGTACACCAAACCATCACCCAATTGAATGGGATCATCTGATTTCCCACTAACAGTGGTTGTATCAGTGGTTGATTTAGGGAGTGTACTCCAGAAATTTTCCACTGATGCCCCTTTTTCTTGGTACTGGGGTCTTCTTCCTTCAACACTTGATAGCATTTTGATTGTACCAGAGGGTAAAACAAACTCACTGGTGGATATCAGAGGTGCTATGGAAGGAATTGCCTTCAAGGAAGTCTTATAGATGTAACCACTGTCCAAATGTAAACCAATGGGTTCAACATTTGTAGTGGCTGCTTCACTTGAACTACCACCAAGAGTTACTTGTAACTCAAGGGGTGTAACCTCCTCAGGTTGTGTTGGTGAGTTAGCAATGATTGATACATCAGACCCAGTCAGCTGTTGAGGTATATTCTCATTGATAAGTGATTGAGAAGGACTGGTTTGTGCCTGGTTCAAATCAATTGCATCCAACAAGATCTTTGTTTGTGGTGGAAGTGTGGATGTGAGGTTGGGTGTAGAAAGAGAACTGGCCCCGGGCATTGGGCTGTGGATGATGGAAGCAAGTGATTCCAGAGCATCATATTGTGGTGTCCCTAATTGTACAACCTGTTCTTTTTTAGAAGAAGCAGGAGGAGTTTCAGCTATGGGTTGAGATATTTCTCCCAACTGCTGTGAGGAAGTAGCAGCAGTGGTTTCTTGTGACTTTTGTGCTGTCACTGGCAGTTGCTCTGGTATGTCATCCTCTAGATTTGCCTTTTTGATAGGTTTGGGGGGCTTTTGAGTTTTCTTTTGTTTTGGCTTTTTGGTGATTTGAGGTGTGCGTTTCAAAGCAGTTGTTTTGCTGCTTTGATCACCTTGAGCAGTGGGCTCAGCAGCAGATACCTAAGGAGCAGTGGTAGCTCCTAAATTCTGCTCATGCACCTCTGCTTGTGTTTTGCAAGGTGTTGACATTCTTGTGAAAGTTTCAGCAGTTAAGCTGTTTATTTGAAAAGATTCACCTTGTTTTATTGCAGAAGCATCATCCTTACGAAATTTCTTTTCAAAATAATAACTTAGAAATCTTGGAAAAAGCAAGAATGGCTTGGTTTCAACATTTTTAACTAGATCATTAAAGATTTCCTGAGAGTAATTGAAGTTTTCATCTTGAAGAATAACATATCCCAGCTTTTGAATCTTTAATGGTATTTCATTAAAAGCAGTGGTTTTATTTGAAACGCACATTAGGAGGGTATGAAATAAAAATCTTGTTGCAGGAGGGAAGAAACCTTTTTGTAAGGTATCCCTCTTCATCATTGTATCTGCATACCCTCTTTCAAGAAAATCAATTTTTAACTCGTTTTTAGGAAAGAAAGTTTTACCTCGATGATCATCGAGTTGAAAGACTTCCGAGATGGATTGTGGGGTGATTTTGACAGCTTTACCCTTTAGAGAAGAGTTAATGGCTATGACAGTCTCTCCTTGTTTGTCAAGGGTTACATTTTTGCAAAACTCTCTTTGGGTTGCCAAGTAAATTGGAGCATCTGCTGTTAGCAAAGTTTTGTACTTTTATGCAGACATGATATCAATGATGGAGTCGAAAGCATCGGTGGTGCCTGGTTTTGTAAGGAGACCCAGGTAATTGTGCGGTGTTTTGTATGGGACTTCGATGGGTTTAGCCTTTTGAGAGGCCTCTTTTGAAGATGATTTGAAAGTGGATTTTGCTGAAGACTTCGATTTAGTCATTTTGGAGAAGACGATCGAAGAAGGTAGTGAGGAAATTTGAGGAAATGGGATGAAAACTGCTTTGAGAAAGGAACTTTATGAATTCAATTCGACAGTAAAACCTTGTTTGGGGTTTTGAAAGGGGTTTTATAGAGAAAAAGTGAATGCTGATGTGGCAGCGGTTACAAAAGGTCTGACCACTATGTACTGCCCACGTGCCAGCCCCTGATGAAAAGAAGGACAAGTACTTTGTGGGGACCACTGAGGAAGGAAGATCAGTGGTTACAACGGTAACACTATGAAAGCAGTGGGTGATTTTCACTATAAGTGGATAGCATATCAGTGGATAGGGACACTGTTTTTGAATAACAGTGCTTGCCAAGGAAATGGAGGAGCAGGGGTTGACTTTCAGCAGTGGGCAGACTTTGAAGTAGACCAGACTTGTGAAAACATCAGTGGTTATGGGAGACTTTTAAGGATTTAATGAAAAATTCATTTTTAGCTATTTTTAACGATGGATTTTTGATTTTCTGAAAACATTTTAATGCTTTTATTTATAGAAAAACAGGATGTTGCCTGCTATTCCATGTTTAGCATGCCAATCCTAGAGATCAAGCTTTCAAAGGTAGATGTGTCTAAAGCTTTGGTTAGCACATGTGCCAGCTGATCCTTAGTTGGAACATGATGCAGAGAAATCAAACCTTTTTCATAGCAATCCCTCACAAAGTGATGCCTGATGTCAATGTGCTTGGTGGTTGAATGGGAGACTGGATTTTTGATGATATTTTCTGCTGCCTGGCTATCCAACATAAGTGGTGTCTTTAAGGCGGTGATACCAAAATCCAACAACTGATTTTGAAGCCAAAGCAGTTGGGATGTACAGCTTGCAGCAGCTATATACTCTGCCTTAGCAGTGGATGTGGAAACATCTGCTTGCTTTTTGCTTTGCCAAGACACTAAGCAATTGCCTAGGAATTGGCACTCTCCTGAAGTGGACTTCCTTGTCTTATCACATCCAGCAAAGTCACTATCTGAGAAACCTGAAAGCTCAATTTTACCATCAGCTGGATACCAGATACCAAGTGTGGGAGCACCTTTGAGGTATCTGAATATCCTTTTTACAGCAATAAGGTTTGACTTTTTAGGGGCTGATTGGGATCTTGCACAGAGACATGTTGCAAACATGATGTCTGGCCTGGATGCAGTTAGGTACAATAAAGACCCAATCATGCTTCTATATAATGTTTGATCAACCAAATCATCCTTTTCATCAGACATGACAATTTTATTGGTTGCAATGGGGGTGTACTACATGGCTTACAGTCAACCATCTCAAATTTCTTTAAAAGTTCTTTGGCATATTTGCCTTGATGGATGAAAGTGCCATTTTGTAGTTGCCTTACTTGGAGACCAAGAAAGCACTAGAGTTCACCCATTGCACTCATTTCAAACTCAGCTGTCATGAGCTTCCTAAACTATTCACACATTTTATTACATGTGCTTCCAAAGATGATGTCATCCACATAAATTTGGACAATCATCAAATCCTTCCCTCTCCATTTTAAAAACAGTGTTTTATCAATTCTTCCTCTTGTGAAACCAATGGAGAGTAGGAAGGTGGAAAGAGTTTCATACCAGGCCTTTGATGCTTGTTTCAAGCCATACAAAGCTTTATTTAGCTTGTAGACATGATTTGGATTAAATGGATCCTCAAAACCTAGAGGTTGACAAACATAAACCTCTTCTTGAATCTTACCATAGAGGAATGCACATTTAATGTCCATTTGATACACCTTGATATTGTGGTTGACAGCAAAGGCCAGAAATAATCTGATAGCTTCAAGTCTTGCTACAGGGGCAAATGTTTCATCATAGTCAATGCCCTCTTCTTGTCTGAAACCTTGAACCACAAGCCTGGCTTTATTCTTGAAAACAATGCCCCTTTCATCAGTTTTGTTTTTGGAGACCCACTTTGTGCCAATGGGACTTACACCCTCTAGCAGTGGTACAAGCTCCCATACTTGTTGTCTTTTGAACTGTTGGAGCTCTTCTTGCATGGCTTCTACCCAGCTATTGTCTTTCAGTGCCTCTTGGTACTTGACTGGCTGATGGAGAGATAGAAAACCAGCAAAAAGACAAATGTTTTGGGATTGACTTCTTGTGAGCACCCCTTCATTGATGTTACCAATGATTTGGTCTGGTGGATGAGATTTCAAGAAGATTAACTCTCCTTGGTATGGAATAATGGCATTAAGTGGTGAGGGCTGCAGATGTGAATCATCTGAGCTAGCCGTAACAACTCTCACTAAAATCAATACTTAGGGTGTTAATTATCTATTAAGGAAACCCTAATTAAGATCCCCAGGTGATTCTGCACAAACCCTGAAAGTTTCAGAACAATCAGAATCAGGATCAGGTCCCCTAAAACTCAGGGGGGTAAAACCTAGTTGACGATTATCCTTCGAATTCGTTGTCTAAGTAGAATTTATCGAAATTATCGACTCACCTGAGCTAGTTGGACACGTACCTACCCTACCCTAAAAAGTAACCCGTCGCGCCACGCGACAGATACCATGTTTCCCTGTCACGACACGCGAGAGAGACAAATTTTCAGTATAAGTAGGTGGGGTTGGCACTTGAAGTTTTCTGTTACTTCGACGTCCAAATTCCCATCATACGCTGAGTTATAGTCAAAATACCACAATTAACACACACAATCACTAATTGATGCTACGATTCAGGGTATTAATTCGATCGCTATTACGATACAACGTCCGATCGATTGAAACTATCCAACGTATGATTAAGTGCTGCTCAAATTGAGTTTATACTTTGTTATTTGTCGTGATTTCGACTTGAATATTTCAGTATTATCCAAATTCGGACTATGCTCTGTTATTCGTTGTGAATCCACTGAATTGTTAAGTATTGCACTTTGTTAATCGTTGTGAGGGTTTAATCTCGTGAATTGTCGTAAATGCTGTATTGGTTACTTACCTAATTTCGTGTGCGTTAGATTATTAGGCTTATCAGTAGGCTAAACTCTATCCCATACCCTTACAATCAAAGAAGATAAGCAAACCGAGCAAAGCAAATGCAAAGGTGAGTTCACGAACTTTCTAAGGCACGGCCATCCTCCAGAGGTAGGATGCCACTCCACTAATCTTCGCACACATGCCTGTAGGGTCGCGATAAGATACGATAAGATACAATATGATAAGATACGACGCGATGCGACGCGATACGGATACCAACGTTCGCACACATGTCTGGGAGACCGCGATACGGGCTAGTAAGCCAGTGAACCAACCGTGAATTCACTCAACTTTGTTGTTGACTCGTTGTCACATGCCTTGCAGGTCGTTAGGTCCCTAGCTTAAGGAGCTTGCACTGGGAGGCGTGGTCGT
>NC_035438.2:79724286-79836786 GCF_002127325.2 Helianthus annuus
GGTGAACTTGACAGATGATGCTGATGAACTTAAGGATGTTTTTGCAGTGTACTCATTCTTTTTTGCATCAAAGTTTTTGAGATACACACATTCTTTAGTTTTGTGGTTATTTTTACCACAGATGTTGCAGCTTTCAGCAAGTACAATGACACTTGGTTTGTTTAGATCATATGATTTTAGATGAAAACAGTCTTTTGTTGGATGATTCCTCTTTTCACAAAAATCACAAAACAAGTTTTTGATCTTTTCTCTTTTCTTCCTTTTCTCAGACTCCTTAGCAACAGAGTTTTGAACCACTGTTGGGATGTCTTTGATAGGAATGACCTTTGCTTTTGGAGCTGTGACACTATCAGTGGTTGTGAAATCCATAGGCCTAAAATTTTCAAGAATGTCACACTCATCAGACCATGTGGGTTTGAATTGGTATTTCTCAATTTCCTCAAAAGTTGAGGACCCCACGATGGTCTTTCAAGAATGATTTTGTTACCAAGTTTGTCAGTAATTTTAACCTCTTGGCCATTCCTGTTGGTTGGTTTTATTTCAGTTGAACCAGCTTGTTTGGCAGCAGTGTTCTCAAGTTCATCATATTTTCTAAATCCTATTCCAAACTTGACATTGCTTTCAAGCTGTTTCTCAAGCATGACCTCATAACCTTTGCAAGACCCCACCCATCTTTCACAAGTATTTGGGTGGACTCCAACTCCTTTTTACAAACTTGGTATTTTTCTACCTTAGTTTGGAGTTGAGTCTTGGTTATGCTTTGCTCTTCTTTGAGGTTGCTGATTTCTTTGTCTTTTTCAGCCAATTTGTTTTTATGTTCTTTTAATGACTTTTCAAATTTGACTTCATCAGTTAAGAATTTATCCATAAGGTTCTCATTTACCTCTTTAATGTTAGAAAATGCAATAATGCATTTGTCTGAACACAGTTTTTCAAGAACTTGAGGTGATTCCTTAGCAGCAGCCATCATGGCACAATCACATTGATGATCACCTTCTTCATTATCTCTAACTTCTTTCTCACCTGCTTTCTTCTCTTCCTTTCCTTCCCCGTCTTCTTTGGACCAGGGGTCAGACAGTGGTTCAATCAAGGTTTCTGAATTTTCTCCCAGCAGTAGTTCACCATCAACTGCAGTAACCACTGCTTCAGCAACTTCATCCACTGTTTCAGCACTTAGCTGTTCACCTTCAGGTTCTACCCCATATGGAATTGACTCTAATGCCATCAAACAAAATTCATCATTAAAGGTATCATTAGAAGCATAGAGTGCAAAATTTTCATCTCCAATCTCATCAGGCATGCTGCTCCAGTCAACAAAGCCTTGTGTGAAAAAGCTTTGCTGATCTGGTTGTACCACTGTTGGAGCAGCTTGTTGGGGTGCAACAGGTTGCACTTGTGCCAGAGGGACAGGGGCTTGAACATACTGAATTTGTTGAACAGTGGTTTGAACATAATGCACAGGCACAGGGGTTGTAGCATAGTGAGCAGTGTTAACATGTGCTACAGGGGTATATTGGGTATAGTGTACAGTGCTTTGTTGTTGTGGTCTAGGGTTTGAGCTGGGATGAGTTATTATTGGACCAGTGGTTTGACTCCTGCATTCCCTAGCAAAATGACCTAGCCTATTGCACTTGTAGCACTAAATTTTTGACTTATCCAACCCCACCTTTAAATTCCCATGTAACCCTGAGAATTTTCTCCCTGTTCTTTTGTAGAATTTGCTTGTTCTTACGCTAAGCAAAGCCAATTGATGCAAAATGTCCATCTCTTTTAAGTCAGTGGGATCAAGGTGTTGCAAATCATTGAGTTCAAAACATAAGTTATCTGACATCTGGTTTTCACAATTTGCAGTGAAAGCATAATTTGCAGAGTGAGAATCAGAGTTGTTAAAATTTCCACCAGCAGTTATGTCAATAAAATGATCATAACTCTGATCCTTACTACTGCTACCAGATTCTTCCTGACCAAAAAGAGCTGTGCTACCAAATGAATAATCATCAACAACTTTGCCAGACTCTTGCAACTTCGTTTTCTAGTTTAACTCCTTTTCATATGTCAGGAGTCTACCATGAAGTTGGGTTAGGGTCAGATCTTTGAACTCAGCTAAATTTCTAGTCACAAAAGCAATTGTGTCCCACTTTTCAGGTAGTGATCTAAGAAACCTACTATTTTATGTTCAATTAGCAAATGTAACTTTAACAAGTCTTAGCTCACTAATGAGACAACTAAATCGCTCAAATTGTTGGGTCAAAGATTCACCCTTGATGTGACAAAAGGTTTCATACTGCTGATTCAGAATTTCCCTATTATTTTTCAATAACTTCTTCCGTCCCCCCAAATTGTTCCTTCAGTGCATCCCATAGCTCTTTGGCACTGTTACAATGTAACAGTCCAGCATAGATTTCTTTGGGTAATGCAGATGCAATGATGCTAAATGCTTTGGCATCGAGTTCGAATTTTTGAAAATCAGTTTCAGTAAAATTTTCTGGTGGTTTAGGTACGAACTTCTTTGTATCCTCAGCACTTGGCACCATGGGAACATGTGGTCCAAAAACAATAGATCTCCAACATCCAGTATTCTGTTGAGCAAGGATGTGACCCATCCTTCTCTCCCAGATATTGTATTCATTACGTTTAAGCATGGGTGGTTTAAAAAGAGAGCCACTGTTATTTTTATCATCTTGTGATTGTGACGTCATCCTGGTTGTTTTACAGGCACTGATTAATCAACTTTGATGGTGATTAAACCTTACTCTGTTTTTTAACAAAACGAACAAACTGTCAGTATCAACGATTACGAGCTGAACTATTTATGTCAAAATGATTGTTAAATCAAATTTGACTGTCCAAGCTCTGATACCAATTGTTAGGATTGATTGTGTTTTACGTTTGAAATAAGATGAAAGATGAAAGAGAGATGCAGCGGATTATAAATGATAATAAACTTTGCACACAATCAAACAGGAGAAATGCTTTCAACACACAAGTTTATCATTGAACCGAATGCTTGAATTTATTTCAACAACGATTACAAATGCAAGTGTGTAACAACTCCCCCCAGCCTGAGCTCACAATGGTTTGTTCGTGTAGGAGAAAGATGGTGAAGAGCTAATAGAACAGTACGGAGCGCTATTCTATTTGTAGGCACGGACAAACCACTGAGCATCTTTGCTGACGTCACCATGAAAGTGACATCTAACCTCCTAACCAACTCTAACAACTGACCTATACAAATACTGCTATGCTAACAACTGTTATACATTGCATTTAGTAAAGACAAGCTAAACTACTGCTGCATCCTTCCACTGATGTGAACCCAGCAGCACTTGATATATCCAGCAGTGCTTGACCTATAGCAGTAGATTGAGCAGCAGGGCTTTAGTTCTTCATCAGTCTTTGACTTGATCAGCAGTTGAAGGTCAGCAGTTTGTAATGATTAGTAGATTGGAGGTCAGCAGATGTTAAGATCACTTTCAAGGGGAGAGACTTGTATACACAACATCTGCTTATTATGGATCCACTGCTCTGATCCAGTTTTGGCTTTGATTATCTGTTCCTCTAATAGGGTTCAATCTCAACAACCACCTACCTTTAACCCAAGCCTAACCCTTCCCCAAAGTCCTCTTTATATTTACAAAAGTTTATAGTTAAAAAGGAGGAGGATTGATTGCTTGGCAAGCTTATGGTAGAAATAAGTTCCATGCAGGTCTCGAGTGTTTCACAAAAATAAATCTTCGGCCGAGTGTTAAGTGATCTCCCGTGAGGTATGTGAACTTGCATATAAATGGAATTTTAAAGAGGGATGTTATGCCCAAATAAGTAATTTCTCTTATGAGACGTTCTAAATAAATCATAACGAATAGGATTGTAAGTAGCATAAAAATAAAACCCAATAAAGATCTTGGATTCCCGACACTCAAGACAAGCCCAAAACTTCTCTTCTACCCATTCCATTTGGGTGTGTAAGCCACAAATTAAAGAGTTTTGCTTGAGGACAAGAAAAGATCCAAGTGTGGGGGTATTTGATGTGTGTAAAATGCAACATATAAATTACATCAAATGAGGCATAAAACTAACCCTTTTTTAGTACTAATGTTGAAAAAAGTGTGCTTTTGTCTTCCTTTTGTATTTTTAGGACCAAATGAGCTTAATTGAACAAAAGGAACAAATATGCAGCAAAATCTAACAAGAATACAAAGAAAAGGAATAAACGTGGCATGCCCGACCCCTCAACAGCATCTTCCCAAACAAAAACAAAGAAACTGAAGGTTGACCACGGCCCCGTGCCTAGCGGACACGGGGGCGTGGCCAGATATCTGTAGAAAAGACAAAGCTATAGAAGCTTCTATTCCCAACACGGGGGCGTGCCCAGCTCAACATGGGCCGTGGTCAATGCTAAGATTCGCAGAATCAAGCAAATCTTGATAGTACAGGTACACTTCTGCACACGGGGCCATGCCCAGCGAACACGGGGGTGTGTGGAGCTAATGCAGACAATTGCAATTAATGAAGAAAGAGAAAAAGAATGGACACGGGGCCGTGCCCAATGGACACGGGGCAGTGTCCCGGCTTCTGTGCAGGCTATAAATAGGGGGGCTTGGCTCACTTCAAAGGCATCCCTTGGCAAACCACCTCTCTCTCACTTCACCCACTTAGCCACTTAGCCGGCTACTTGGGATTGTATCCCTGCTGACTCAAACCACTTGGCCGAGGGTAACGTCACCTTCAAAAGAGGGCCTACCACATTACGCATTAATAACTTAATTAGTTATCTTTCAATATTCCGACCCTTTAGGATTGTATCCTTGCTGACTCAAACTACTGGGTTGAGGGTAACGTCACATTCAAAAGAGGGGCCTACTACTATAACTAAGATAAGCTCTTAAAAAGTGCAAAAGTGCGGAAATCATCAAAGGTTACATTAAAGGCGAGTCGGATCCAAGTGATTCATCTTGTCTATCTGTTTTATTTTATTTTATTTTTCAGCATTTTTAGTTTTTATTTTTCATGTTTAAAAACTTTTCTAAAAATTTTTGATTTGATTAGACGTTGAGGATAAACTGGTATTAAAAGCTCTCGTGTCCTTGGACGACCTTGGTATCTTACCAACGCTATACTACGCTCACGATGGGTCCTTGCCCATATGTGTGTTTAGTGTTAGTAGAAGATCGTGTTTTATAAATTTAAAACTTGACTAAAGTGTTTAAAAGGGCTAAAATATAAATAAAAATATATCACACCTAACGCACATCAGCGTCGTATCTAAAACAATTTTTCACAAACTTTTAAATATCAACAAACATGTTTGTACGAATTTAATTATCTAAAGTACAATCAACATGAAAGTAAATTGATATTTGAAATATCAAGAAAAGCTTTATAGGAATATATTAAGTGGTATTCTTAATTTATCAAAAAAAATTGGAACATTTAGTTCGCAAAATAAAGCCTTCAGCTATCTTAATATCTTACGACCAACCAAATTAATATTGTCGGGCACCATCAATGTCTCACATCATTTTGGTCATATCATGTCTTTAACTTTTGGTTTTAAACTCCTAGTTGTTATACGGGTGATGATACTGTAATGAATTAAACCAATACTTACCTAAAACCTACCGCAATGTTTGAGTGCGAAATTTACTAGTTTTAAATTCGTTTCTTTAACAATATATTACAAACTTTTAAATTTCAACAAACATGTTCATGAACCATATATATACGTATTTAATTACTTAAATCACGATTAATATGAAAGTAAATTTATATTTGAAATATCAATAAAACCTTTATGGGAATATATTAAGTGGTATTTTTTATTTATCAAAAAAAAATGAAACAATTTGTTTGCAAAATGTGGCCTTTATTTAACAATATATTACAAACTTTTAAATTTCAACAAACATGTTCATGAACCATATATATACGTATTTAATTACTTAAATCACGATTAATATGAAAGTAAATTTATATTTGAAATATCAATAAAACCTTTATGGGAATATATTAAGTGGTATTTTTAATTTATCAAAAAAAAAATGAAACAATTTGTTTGCAAAATGTGGCCTTTAGGTATCTTACGACCAACCAAATTCATAATGTCTAGTACCATTAATGCCCTGTCGATTTTGACAGAACGACATTACTTGTACTATTAGAATCGTTACCGACATTATTTTGGACATATCAGGAATTTTGTTTTGGTTTTAAATACCATAATAAATCAAACCAATATTGACCTAAAATTTTCCGCAATGTGCGAATGAACTTTATTAGTTTTAATTTTTTTAGTAATTTAGTTCTAAGCATCATAACTAAATCAATATATTACAAAGTTTTAAATATCAACAAACATGTTCATGAACCATATCTTTGCGTATTTAATTATTTACTATAATGTTGTGTCTCTGTGTTTTCTTTAAAAAAATAAAACTGGCAAAAAAAAAAAAAATACTTCTCTAGCAAGAAAACATGTACTTGACAATTATTAAGGAAAATAATTAAAGCACAATACACATGGCACTATTATAGTATAAAAAAACATGCAACAATTTGTATGCAAGATGAGGCCTATAAATATCTTAGAGTTTTCTACATCTTGATTAACTAGAGCCAAGAAAAAAAATTGAGGTTACATTAGTTACCTCATTCCACAATGTTGCCTAGAAAGAGCAAAGGTCTCCAGAAGATCCAAATGGCAAGGGTGGAGAAAGCAAACGACTTACTGGTTACTTTCTCTAAATGCCGTTGTGGCTTGTTTACAAATGCGAGTGAGCTTAGCATCTTGTGCGGGGTTGAAATTGCTATAATTGTCTTCTCTCAAGGCATAAAGGTATTCTCCTTTGGCCATCCATCGGTAGAGAATTTATTCAACTTTATTCTCTTCCAACAGCTGGAATTTAAACGCTTTTAATGTGATTTTTTTATATAATCTTACAATTAATTTTAGTCACTCATTTACTTTTGGCTAAAATTTAATTTAATTGCTACCACACAAGATCAATAAAACAAAACTATTGTGGATTGATGAACTTGTTTCGTATAAGAACCCACATAAGGGCCAACTAAAAGCCACTCACAAGCTTCAACGGTTACACTTTGGTATAATTCTTACCATGCCTTGAAGCAAAGTGAAGCTTGCTTTCATAAAGGACAACAAGGAAAGGAAAAACTCATTCATGAAAAGAAAGGAATGGTTAAAGAACAAGTTGAAGGAGGTATCAATCTTATGCAACATCGAGGCATGTGTGATCATGTATAGCTCATACGAACCGGAGCTAGAGGTGTGGCCTGAAGACAACACTGCCATGTGTTGAATGCGTTTCTAACGAAGTCACCCATGGAGAGGAGAAAGTTTTTATTGAATCAGGATAGCTACATCAAGGAAAGGATCAGCAAGATTAAGTAGAAGATCAAGAAGCAGATTGTGGCAAACTGCGATATGGCAATGGCCAACATGCATATGTAACTGGATGGTAACCTGCCTAACTGGATAGTAAGGATGTGGAGCGTGGTTTGGAGTTAGGTTATGAAATTTATACGGTAGATAGTCTTATGTGTCTGTACGAATCTCCAAGTGGAATCAGGTCAATCAATCGGGTAACCGAGGATTTTTAAATGAATTTTTCCGTAAGCTATGGTCAGAAAATGACGAATCTAACCACTTCTTAGCAAATGAATTTTCATAATTTCTGTATAAAGAGTCAGGCCTTGTGAATTTTATACAAAGCCTAACCAACGAAAATACGCGTCACATAAAATATTCGTAATTTTTAACCGAAAACAACCCAGTTTTAGGAGTCAAAGAAAAGAATTATGACAAGTTGATTTATATGTGTTTGCATTTTTCTTATATTATCATGGAATGCCTGAACTTGATTGATACTTATGTGAGAATTGTTGAACATGTTGAATGTTATGGTGATGTATGTGTATCTATTCGGATAAATGTTCACGTGTCAACGTGTTGTGTGCTATATGTTAGATGGATGTAGAATTTCAAGTATTTCATGAACACACCCTAACGAATTAAATGATAATCATTCTAGGACGTGGTTGACCATCCTCATTATTTCTCCATCTAAATCTAACCGAGCCTAAACTAAGGTGAGTTCACACATTTACTAAAGGCATGCATTCTTGGGTTTGGGAACAACACTATCCCTGGATTTGGGACTACTCTATATTCGTGGGTTGGAATATTGCCTATTAAATACTATAGTTTATATTTCATATCTTTAGTAGATTAAACGAAACTCTATCTAAAAAGTCCCTACGCATTCTACCGATTTGTTATCGGGTTTGCTAAACGGGGTACTAGTTAATAGCGCTATTAGGTTCGACAAACCTCAAACCGTGCCGGGAGCCGGGCGTGAACTTTTGACCTTGACTTTATATCAATGACGATAGACATTGGGCACACCAACATACCACAGTCAAGTATTCGGTACTACACAGTTTAGTGGCTTAACCGTGGGTTATGTCACACCCCCAAAATCCACCATGCGGAGTACCACCGCTTGGAGGCGTGACGTGACCACGATCGAGCCACCAATCATACTGAACGACGTATTTAAGTAAATAAAGCCAACCACAATACGATTGGTGACCAAAAGCTAGTTAACCAAGTTTAGTTTTAAACAGCGGAAGCATAAACGTAAAGTCCAAAACATAAGTCCATAGTTCATAAGTTTTAAGTACTAAGTGTAAGTTTAATAAGTTCATACGGATTTAAATATTAAACACGGAACATAACAGTCCGTATCCTACAACGACTCCTTCCCCGTGCAAGCTCCAAGCATTTAGCGACCTGTAAGGCATGTAACAACGTGTCAACAACAAAGTTGAGTGAGTTCACGGTTGGTTGTTTAGTTTTAAGTTGTTTCTGAAAACGTGGTTTGTCTTTCGTTGGCGTAATTGCTGTGGGGTTATCCCGTAGTTGAAAGAAAGTTTAACCAGTTCATTCTTTATTACACATACCCTGTCCATGATTAGTGGGGGCTTCCCCATGTGAACTACTAGACCATATGATATCGACTACTATGCAAATAAGTTGTGCCCTACATTAGTGTCTATCATCACTGATGGTTTGCCATAGTCCATTAGTACAGGCCCGTCCGACTGGCACGGTGTGAGGTTTGTTAAACCTAATAGCGCTATTAACTAATGACCCGCTCGCCATTGGCCTCGGCGATTAAGTCGATATAAAATGAGGGACTTATGATAGAGTTTTGTCTAGTAAGTTTTAAGGTTGTTGTCCTACCCAAGGAGGACGAATGTACGTAGTTCTACCAAAGGAGAATACGCAGGATTAATATTGGCATCCTACCCAAGGAGTATGGCCGTACATATCCTACCCAAGGAGGATATGTAGATTCAGTTTTAAATTCTTAACCCATTCCCAAACCACCGGGAATCCCATGCCTTAGAAAGTGTGTAAACTCACCTCGGTTTGCCCGGTTAGATTCTCAAATATAGCTAACAGTCAAGGTTGGTCAATCACGTCCTAATATGATTACCAGTTAGTCATTTAGTGGTTTTCAAATAGAGCACAAAGTTCGTACACGTATCTATCACATAACATGCATTACTTTAACGGTTTATGCCCATGTAACCTCCCCATCTATTCCCATTCACAAATAAACATTCAACATTGCACATAACACTTTTATCGACACATAACATGTTAGATCATTCACAGATAACATATTCGACATTTAGACACGCAAATCACTACTTATGTCGTTTCAACTTAATTATCCAAAACTGGGCTGTTTTCGAGCATTTTAATAAAATAGTTATCTTATTTCAAAAATTCCCAACTTTTTAAAGAAATCTCGGGATCTAATTCATCACCAATATTTTATTAAAAATCATTTTTCAGACTGCAATCAGATTCATTATTTTCTGACTGCAGCCCACAGAATAATTCACTAAAAATTCATTGTAAGTCGGATTGATGAAATTCCAGTGGGACAATTACTACGACATCAGTGTCCATCTACTGTACAAATTTCATGGGCTTATTCGATACAGAACTCAAGTTATAACTGAAAACATATCGCCCATTTTCTGCAGTAAAAATGCAGCTCTAGCTGCTGCTACAAATCGGGTCTTTAAAAATAGTAAACGAAGTCCAAAAATTACGATTCTGGTGCCACTAGAACCGTATTTCATAGTACATAAATCTAGACTTCAGAAAATACATTTTTCGTTAAGTTATGGTCCTGTTACAGCCAACTGAAGTTGGCTGTAAAAACCAAACAGCTTTCTGTTTTAGCTTTTAACTCTTTAATTTGTGTTCGATTAATTCCGTTAACATGTTTAGTGATTACAACAACATCAAACATCAATATTAACCAGCAAAATCATCATGAAATCAACAAGAATCATAACAACACAAGATCTACATGATTTACACACACATCTACCCTTTATCCAATATATTCATCTTACTTTCAAGTCTTTAAGTTATGATCTTGTGTGTTCTTGATTTTTAGCCATTAAATCACTTATTAACCACTTTAAACAAGATCAAGGAAGTGTTTGGAAGCACTTACAACTAGCTCAAGGCTAGGGAAGAATAAAAGCGAAAACTAGGTTGATAAAAGCAACGTAGAGAAGTCTTTGAGATTCCGAAAGCACCGAGTTTGCTTGAATGATATGTTGCACCTTTGTATGTAAGTGGTTTAGCTAGATTAAAACTTTAAGATGGGTGGATGTGGGTTGGGGGTTTTCTGCCGATCCAAATGAGAGAAGAAGGAGAGAGCAAAATTTTGAAGTGTTTATGTTAATGTAATGCTTATCCTTCATACATACTTATAGTCCATATTAGTGCCTTTAACCATGGTGTAATGTGTATGTTAGATATGGAACATAGATTAATAAAATAATCAAAGAATTTGTGGAGTGTCCCCACATGGGGACCGATTCGGTTGAAGGGGGGGGGGCAATATGGTTGGATTTGAACTAGATAGTTAGTGATAGTTATGCTTAGTTAGGTGATTAATTAGTTACTAATGTGTTATGTATTATAACGGGTGTTAGGGTGTTCGGGGACCCTAACTAGCTCAGAAAAGGAAAAACAATGTCATTGACAATATTTTTATGTTCCGGGTTAAGTCCGGTTGTTCGGTTTGATACTGTTCCGTTAAAGTGTTTAATTAATCCGTAAAGTGTCTTTTATGTATATTTTGTAACACTTTTAATTTCTAACACTTAGGAAATTATAACGGACTATCTAGTGACTTTTCTGCATACTACTAGTATGTTAACAAGCACATGTAAGCATAACACAGATATCAGAAAGCAGTTAAGTAATTCCACACAGTCGTCAAGCACTTTAATTATCAATAATAAATTGTACGGAATACATGGAATTTTGAGGGTTGTCACATTCTCCCCTTGTTAAGAAACTTTCGTCCCGAAATTTAGCTCGTGGTTACTGAGGAAGCTAGTTATGTTGCCTTGTTTTCCTGGTTTTCCTGGGGTGTCACATCATCCCCCCGTTGATTTGGAATTTGGTCCCGAAATTCTGCAGTAGCTTCAGCCTCAGTAGTGGTTGCACTTTTCTTAAACACTTGGGGATATTTGAGTTTCATTTGGTGCTCTCGTTCCCAGGTATACTCTGGGCCACGAAAGGAATTCCAACGAACTCGGACGAGAGGTATTCTGGTGTGCTTGAGAATCTTAACGTCTTGATCCCTAATCTCTACCGGTTCATCGAGGAATCACAGCTGGTCATCGATAGTGAGCTCCTTGAGAGGAACTATGAGGGTCTCGTCTGACAGAAACTTCTTTAGATTTGACTCGTGGAATACGTTGTGAACTCCGCTGAGTTCCTCAGGTAGATTCAACCTGTTGGCCACTTTGCCGATTTTCTCAATGATTTCGAATGGTCCGACATAACGCGGATTGAGTTTGCCTCGTTTGCCAAAACGAACTACACCTTTCCAAGGTGATACTTTGAGTAACACTCGATCCCCAACCTGGAACTCGAGTGGCTTTCTTCGTTTATCAGCATAGCTTTTCTGACGGTCACGAGCTGCCGACATTCGTTGTCGTATCTGAGCAATTTTCTCGGTTGTATCTACTACAAGTTCTGGGCCAGTGATTTGGCTGTCACCAACTTCTGCCCAGCAAAGAGGTGATCGGCACTTCCGTCCGTACAATGCCTCGAATGGAGCGGCCTGGATGCTAGTGTGGTTGCTGCTGTTATACGAAAACTCCACTAATGGGAGGTGCTTTTCCCAGCCGTTACCAAAATCGATTACACATGCCCTAAGAATGTCTTCAAGGGTTTGGATGGTGCGTTTAGATTGCCCATCCGTCTGTGGGTGATAAGCGGTGCTCATATCTAAACGTGAGCCAAACGACTTGTGCATAGCTTGCCACAGTTCAGAGGTAAAACGCGCGTCACGATCAGAAATGATGGAGGTTGGCACTCCGTGCCTTGATACCACTTCCTTTAGGTAGATGTCTGCTAGGGTGGAAAACTTATCTGTTTCCTTGATGGCCAGAAAATGTGCAGACTTGGTTAGTCGATCCACGATTACCCAAATGGTATCATTACCGCGTTGAGATCTAGGCAGGCCAGTAACGAAATCCATGGAAATTTGCTCCCATTTCCATTTAGGTATCTCTGGCTATTGGAGTGGGCCTGATGGTTTCTAGTATTCGACCTTGACCCTAGCACAGGTCAAGCATTTACTGACGTAGGTCGCTACGCTGGCTTTCATACCAGGCCACCAGTATGTAGTCTTGAGATCATGGTACATCTTATCCGAACCAGGATGTACTGAGTAACGAGACTTATGCGCTTCATCCATCACAAGCTCGCGTAGGTCTCCATACAGTGGAACCCAGATGCGTCCGTTAACATAGTAGGCACCGTTTTCCTTTTGTTCTAGTCGTTGCCTCGATCCGCGAATCTGAGCGGGAAGGTTAGATTGGATGGTAAGCTGTAACGCACGTACATGCCTGCGTATAGTATCCTTTCGGCTGAGGGCGTCAGCCACAGCATTGGCCTTGCCCGGATGGTACCTGATAGCACATTCATAATCATTCAAGAGTTCTACGCATCGGCGTTGTCGCGTATTCAATTCCTTTTGCTTGAAGATATGCTCGAGACTCCTGTGATCGTTGTAAATGGTGCACTTGGTACCGTACAGGTAATGTCTCCATATCTTAAGCGCGAAAACAACTGCTCCCAATTCCAAGTCGTGTGTAGTGTAATTCCTTTCGTGAACCTTAAGTTGACGTGATGCATAGGCAATGACCTTGTCACGTTGCATCAACACGCAACCAAGTCCTTGGATGGAAGCGTCGCAATAAACCACAAAATCATCTGTGCCTTCGGGCAATGAGAGGATAGGCGCGCTACAAAGTCTATCTATTAAGTGCTGAAAGGCAGATTCCTGTGCATCACCCCAGCGATAGGTGACACCCTTCTGAGTCAGTGAAGTAAGAGGTTGTGCAATCTTGGAGAAATCCTTGATAAACCTTCTGTAATATCCTGCCAAACCCAAGAATTGGCGGATTTCTGTTGGTGTACGGGGTGCAGGCCAGTTCTTGATTGAGTCAACCTTGGATGGATCAACATGAATCCCATCCTTGTTTACCACATGGCCTAGAAAGTGGACTTCGCGAAGCCAGAAGTCACATTTCTAAAACTTGGCATACAACTGCTCTTTTCGAAGAAGTTCCAGAATAAGCCTCAGATGTTGCTCGTGTTCCTCCTGACTCTTAGAATAGATCAGGATGTCGTCGATGAAGACTATGACAGATTTATCTAGATAAGGCTTACACACTCGGTTCATGAGATCCATGAAGACTGCAGGTGCATTCGTTAATCCGAAAGGTATAACCAGAAACTCATAATGGTCGTAACGAATTCTGAATGCTGTTTTGGAGACGTCTTCCTCTTGGACTCTCAGCTGATGGTAGCCCGATCTCAAATCAATCTTAGAGTAATAACTCGACCCTTGCAATTGGCCGAACAAATCATCAATGCATGGAAGTGGATAACAATTCTTCACGATCACCTTGTTGAGTTCACCGTAGTCGATACACATTCTGAAGGTACCGTCTTTCTTCTTCACGAATAACACTGGAGCTCCCCATGGCGAAGAGCTAGGACGTATGAAACCCTTTTCCAAGAGTTCTTGTAGTTGTGTAGACAGTTCTTCAAGTTCTGATGGAGCTAGGCTATATGGTGCTCGAGCTATGGGCGCTGCTCTAGGAGCTAGCTCGATTTGAAACTCGACTTGTCGATGAGGCGGAAGTCCAGGTAATTCCTCAGGAAATAGCTCAGGAAAGTCGCGTACAATAGGTATGTCTTCTATCTTCCTTTCTTCCGCGGATGAATCAAAAACGAGGGCTAGAATAGCGGTGTGGCCCTTTTGCAAACACTTCTGGGCCTTAGGGAAAGAGATGATGCCTACAACAGAACCACTCTTGTCGCCACGAATCACGAGGGGTTCTTTATCAGAACAAGGGATGCGGACGATTTTCTCCTTGAATATAATCTCCGCTTGGTGTTGAGATAACCAATCCATTCCAATGACGACGTCAAAACTACCCAAAACAATAGGAATGAGGTCGATAGAAAAGGTATGATCGGCAAGGACAAGCTTGCAACCCTTAACTATATGTGCAGCCTCTACACTTTTACCATTTGCTAACTCTACGATGTGCTTGGTGTTCAAAAGTGTTGGAGTACGCTTAAGCATCTGACTAACTTTTAAGGACACGTAGCTAGTATCGGCACCCGAATCAAATAAAACAGTAACAAAGAAATCATCCAGAAGAAACTTACCCATCACAACGTTGGGATCGTTCCTTATTTCACCCTGACCAATTACGAACACACGACCTTGGGCGCCATTGCCATTGTTGTTACCTCCGTTGTTGCCTCCATTGTTGTTTCGGTTTCTTTGGTTGTTCTGATTTTGGTTTTGGTTCAGCTGGGGGCAGTTCCTTTTAAAGTGGCCTTCAGCGCCATACTGAAAGCATCATTTATTTCCCTGATGATGCTGCTGCTGATGGTTCTGTGGAGCTTGTTGTTGTTGGCGATTCTGATTCACAGGACGTGGGCTCCTGCAATCCTTAGCTTCATGACCCAGTTTGTGACATCTCTGACAACGACCCTTGTTGCACTGGCCGCTGTGGTGCAGATTACATCGATTGCACTTAGGGTGATTTCCCTTGTACCCACCTTGACCTTGATTCCCAAAGGACTGCTGACCGGGGCTCCTGTACTCGTCTGTCTTTCTCTGCTGGGATTGAGCTGAAGCAGAACCCTTACCCAAATTTCCATCCCACATGCGCTTATTATCATTGGGAGCATCAGAAGTAGTAGCGCTAATACGCTTGGGCAACCTGTTTTGCTCAATTGCCTGATCGGTGAGACGATGAGCCAACTTGACGACTTACTGAATGGTGCCAAGATTAGCTGAGGTTACGTGGTTTTGGATCTCTGGCACCAAGCCCTTAAGGTACAGCTCGATACGCTTGACAGGAGGATCCACCATAGTGGGACACAGGATGGCTAGCTCATTTGACCTCTTTGTGTATGCCTCGATCTCAAACCCCGTCATCTTCAAATTGAAAAATTCTACCTCCAGCTTGTGGATGTCGTCACGACTGCAGTACTCTTCCTTAATCAGCTCTTTGAAACCGTTCCACGGGGTGGCATTAGCAACCGCCAACCCAAGCAGTTGAACTTGTGCCTTCCACTGGTTAACGCAACATCTTCGAGTGTTCCAGTAGCATATTTCACCCTACGATCTTCAGGGCATTCGCACATCTCGAAAACAGACTCCAGCTTCTCGAACCAGTGAAGAAGGCCTACGGCTCCTTCTGTGCCGCTAAAGGTACTAGGTCGGCAATCCATGAAGGTTTTGAACGTGTACACAGGAGGCTGAGCATGTTGACCTATTGCGCGAGAATTAAAAGACAAGGCTAAGCACGAGGGTTGGTTTGCGAAGGTAGGGTCTAAACGCCCTAAGATGGGTTGATATGGCAGGTTATACCTCCTGCAGGGACAGCTGTGAGTGCCTCAGCAACTCGTTCATTGATCAAAGCCGTCAGCTGGGCTTGAGTTAGGTTGATACGTCCTCCGCGTCCGTTCATGATCTTCATAACGAAGCAACGTAAGTGAGGAAAGTGTCGAGAAAGTGCGTAAGTGTGGGACGACAGTAGAGAGTATGCACACAAGGTTCAAATAGCAATTATGACGTTATCTAATGCACAGTGTAAAATATCTGACCGACAATATAACATAGATCATACCACCTATTGTGTCGAGTCTTGCACGTGGAGCGAAGCGTCGTTGTGGATCGTTGAGCACTGTACAGGTTATAGTCTGGTTTTATCGAAAAGCTTTTCCCTTTTTAAAACCAAGTTCACTATAACCAATGGCTCTGATACCAATCTGTCACACCCCCAAAATCCACCATGCGGAGTACCACCGCTTGGAGGCGTGACGTGACTAGGATCGAGCCACCAATACTGAACAACGTATTTAAGTAAATAAAGCCAACCACAATACGATTGGTGACCAAAAGCTAGTTAACCAAGTTTAGTTTTAAACAGCGGAAGCATAAACGTAAAGTCCAAAACATAAGTCCATAGTTCATAAGTTTTAATTCCAAAGCGTAAGTTTAATAAGTTCATAAGGATTTAAATATTAAACACGGAACATAACAGTCCGTATCCTACAACGACTCCTTCCCCGTGCAAGCTCCAAGCATTTAGCGACCTGTAAGGCATGTAACAACGAGTCAACAACAAAGTTGAGTGAGTTCACGGTTGGTTGTTTAGTTTTAAGTTGTTTCCGAAAACGTGGTTTGTCTTTCGTTGGCATAATTGCCGTGGGAGTTACCCCGTAGTTGAAAGAAAGTTTAACCAGTTCATTCTTTATTACCCATACCCTGTCCATGATTAGTGGGGGCTTCCCCATGTGAACTACTAGACCGTATGATATCGACTACTACGCAAATAAGTTGTGCCCTACATTAGTGTCTATCATCACTGATGGATTGCCATAGTCAATTAGTACACGCCCGTCCGACTGGCACGGTGTGAGGTTTGTTAAACCTAATAGCGCTATTAACTAATGACCCGCTCGCCATTGGCCTCGGCGATTAAGTCGATATAAAATGAGGGACTTATGATAGAGTTTTTTCTAGTAAGTTTTAAGGTTGTTGTCCTACCCAAGGAGGACGAACGTACGTAGTTCTACCCAAGGAGAATATGCAGGATAAATATTGGCATCCTACCCAAGGAGGATGGCCGTACATATCCTACCCAAGGAGGATATGTAGATTCGGTTTTAAATTCTTAACCCATTCCCAAACCACCGGGAATCCCTTGCCTTAGAAAGTGTGTGAATTCACCTCGGTTTGCTCGGTTAGATTCTCAAATATAGCTAACAGTCAAGGTCGGTCAATCACGTCCCAATATGATTACCAGTTAGTCATTTAGTGGTTTTCAAATAGAGCACAAAGTTCTTACACGTATCTATCACATAACATGCATTACTTTAACGGTTTATGCCCATGTAACATCCCTATCTATTCCCGTTCACAAATAAACATACGACATTGCACATAACACTATTATCGACACATAATATGTTAGATCATGCACAGATAACATATTCGACATTTAGACACGCAAATCACTACTTATGTCGTTTCAACTTAATTATCCGAAACTAGGCTGTTTTTGAGCAATTTAATAAAATAGTTATCTTATTTCAAAAATTCCCAACTTTTTACAGAAGATTCTAATCGACAAAAATATTATTGTGTAAAAATCTCGGGATCTAATTCATCACCAATATTTTATTAAAAATCATTTCTCGGATTGCAATCAGATTCATTATTTTCTGACTGCAGCCCACGAAATAATTCACTAAAAATGCATTGTAAGTCAGATAGACGAAATTACAATGGGACAATTACTACGACATCAGTGTCCATCTACTGTACAGATTTCATGGGCTGATTCGACACAGAACTCAAGTTATGACTGAAAACATATAGCCCATTTTCTGCAGTAAAAATGCAGCTCTAGCCGTTGTTACAAATCGGGTCTTTAAAAATAGTAAACGAAGTCCAAAAATTACGATTACAGTGCCATTAGAACCGTATTTCACAGTACATAAATCTAGACTTCAGAAAATACATTTTTCGTTAAGTTATGGTCCTGTTATAGCCAACTGAAGTTGGCTGTAAAAACCAAACAGCTTTCTGTTTCAGCTTTTAACTCTTTAATTTGTGTTCGATTAATTCCGTTAACATGTTTAGTGATTACAACAACATCAAACACCAATATTAACCAGAAAAATCGTCATGAAATCTACAAGAATCATAACAACACAAGATCTACATGATTTACACACACATCTACTCTTTATCCAACATATTCATCTTACTTTCAAGTCTTTAAGTTATGATCTTGTGTGTTCTTGATTTTTAGCCAATAAATCACTTATTAACCACTTTAAACAAGATCAAGGAAGTGTTTGGAAGCACTTACAACTAGCTCAAGGCTAGGGAAGAATCAAAGCGAAAACTAGGTGGATAAAAGCAACGTAGAGAGGTCTTTGAGATTCCGAAAGCACCGAGTTTGCTTGAATGATATCTTGCACTTTTGTATGTAAGTGGTTTAGCTAGATTGAAACTTTAAGATGGGTGGATGTGGGTTGGGGGTTTCGGCCGATCCAAATGAGAGAAGAAGGAGAGAGCAAAATTTTGAAGTGTTTATGTGAATGTAATGCTTATCCTTCATACATACTTATAGTCCATATTAGTGCCTTTAACCATGGTGTAATGTGTATGTTAGATATGGAACATAGATTAATAAAATAATCAAAGAATTTGTGGAGTGTCCCCACATGGGGACTGATTCGGTTGGGGGGGGGGCAATATGGTTGGATTTGAACTACATAGTTAGTGATAGTTATGCTTAGTTAGGTGATTAATTAGTTACTAATGTGTTATGTATTATAACGGGTGTTAGGGTGTTCGGGGACCCTAACTAGCTCAGAAAAGGAAAAACAATGTCATTGATTCGTAAAGTGTCTTTTATGTATATTTTTGTTCCGTTAAGTCCGGTTGTTCGGTTTGATATTGTTCCGTTAAAGTGTTTAATTAATTTGTAAAGTGTCTTTTATGTATATTTTTGTAACACTTTAATTTCTAACACTTAGGAAATTATAACGGACTATCTAGTGACTTTTCTGCATACTACTAGTATGTTAACAAGCACATGTAAGCATAACATTGATATCAGAAAGCAGCTAAGTAATTCCACACAGTCGTCAAGCACTTTAATTATCAATAATAAATTGTACGGAATAAATGGAATTTTGAGGGTTGTCACAGGTTAGCTACCCATGACATGTTTTTAATAAACTAATGTATTTGAAACTTACTTTACTTTAAAACTGAAACTGTGAACTCGTCAACCTTTGTTGATACACTTGTGCATGCTTTGCAGGATGTTAGGAGCAACATGTGAGCTTGCAGCATTCGGAGTGTCGTGGCTGGCATAAAACTATTGGTTTTAAATTTTATTGAACATTGTGGTTTTTAACTTTTGTCTGGATTTTACATTTAGCTTACGCTGTTGATTTAAACTATGTTTTGGACATTTAAAAAGTAATCACTAATCGTGTTGATTGCGATGATTTTTAATAACTTAGTTTTTGTTCAACATGATTAGTGGCTTGATCCTGGTTAGTCGCACGCCTCGCCGTAAAACCCCACATGTGGATTTGGAGTGTGTGACATTTTAAATATCTACAAACATGTTCATGAACATATATGTAAGTATTTGATTATTTAAAGCACAATCAATAAAAAAAAGTTGATATCTGAAATATCAAGAAAACCTTTATGAGAGAATATATTAAGTGGTATTCTTAATTTATCAAAAAAAAAAGAAAAAAGAATATGGAACAATTCATATGCAAAATGAGGCCTTTAAGTATCTTACAACCAACCAAATTAATATAGTCTAACATCATCAACGCCCTATCGATTTTGAAAGAACAACACTGATACCGATACCGGTACTATTAGAACTATTGCTGACATCATTTTGATCATATCACGACTTTATTTTTTGGTTTTGAACTTCTGATTGTTATACGGGTGCTGATACCGTAATGAATCAAACCAATACTCCAATACTGATCTAAAACCTACGGTAATGTGTGAGTGAAGCTTACTACTTTTACATTCTTTACTGAGTTAGTTCTAAGCATGGTATCTAACACAATATATCACAAACTTTTAATTATCGACAAACATGTTCATGAACCATATCTGTATATATTTAATTATTTAAAGAACGATTAATATTAAAGTAAATTGATATTTGAAATATCAAGAAAACCTTTATGGGAATATACTAAGTGGTATTCTTAATTTATCAAAAAACATAATGGAACAATTTGTTTGCAAAATGACGCCTTTAAGTATCTTAGGACCAACCAAATCAATATTGTCTAGCACCATCAATGCCCTGTCGATTTCAATAGAACGACATCGGTCGTGGTACCGGTACCATTAGAACCATTACTGACATCATTTTGGAAATATCATGATGTCACACCCCGACCACGTAAAACAACAAAACGTGGCGGAAACGTCGGGGAGTGTTGTAACAGAATCATTGTTTCACAACCATGGATCAAACAGTTTCGTTTTATTGAATTAAATGTATTACATTACATTGGAATTAGAAACAAAACATGAACAAATAGACTTTCATTGTTATTAAGTCACTATGGCCTTGTCCATTCCTATGTGAGCATACACCAATATCATCAACTATTGTACCTGAAACACATGTGAAAATACGTCAGCATAAAAATGTCGGCGAGTACATAGGTTTTATGTGAGTGTCAGATTCATGGCTCGTTTTACATGTTGCAATACGTATTTAAAAACCTTGTTTTGAAAAGTATGGTATTGCGACATAATTAACCAACTCAAATCAAATTGGATACGATTTATAAAATCTCGTAGCCATGATTCTTAACTTCAAAACATTTGTTTTATGAAATCAAATTGTAAAACATATAGTAGAAACTTGTTAACAAAACTCGTATGGTTTATATTATTCAGAAAACATCATTGTGTGACATTGTTTCAAAATCGTTTACCCAAGTGATCTAGATAACTGACGGGTGGTCCGTTGGACAACCCTTAATCATGTTAAAAGACGAATTAATCCTCCACTTAATGGTGTAATTATGTTGAATTAGATAACTACGAGTGCTTATGTTTCAGGTGCGGTTCGGAAGCTAAAAGTGGATACAATGCAACTTTGGAAGGATTGGAGATGAACGGGTCATTCGTGGAATGAAAGAAGAAATGAAACCCAGCATTCAGGGGTCCACCGTAAATTACGGTGGCCACCGTAATTTACAGTGGCCCTGAAACATGCCAGATTCCACCGTAACTCAGTGTACTTTCACCGTATCAATTTGAAGACCACCGTAAATTATGGTGGGTACCGTAATTTACGGTGGAGGCTGTTCAGAATTCCGTAACTGCCTCATTTATTCAGTTTTTGAGTGTCTTTTCACATTATCTCATCATTGGACGTTTCTCTGGCATCTTAGGGGCGATTTTGGCTGATTGTACTTGTTGTTATGATGATTCACCAAGCTATGTGTGGCTAAACTTATGGTGATCTTCCTAAATTGAAGGTTTGTCTATGACTTTTGTGCTTGGATTCGTATTTCTAGAATAATAGACTTGCAATGCATTTGTTTATTATGGTGTGTGAATGTTTGTTTGTAAATTGTTGATTGATGTTATGATCATATTCTAAAGCGTACGTTCTTGGTGTCACTGGCAATCAAGATATCACGGGAGGGATTAGGGTTGGATATTAGTCAATTGGTTATCGGGTAACAACCTCACGTTTTCATAATCCGAGTACTTAGTTCCCTTTTATCACGAACAAACAATCATACATGAATCATGTCTATGTGATTCTTTCTAGTGAGTCTAAACACAATTGTCAAAAGCAAACCGAAAGTTTTGGATGATCGCTTCTTCCTAATCTGCTTTACAACCAACCTTTGATTTGAGTTATTTAGTTAATTTTAGTTTTTAAAACCAAACAATCCAAATTATTTATATTACTCTCTGCAAATTATGTTAATTTAGTTAAAGTGCAAAGCTATAAAATCAACACATTTTCCACATACTCCATGAGTTCGATACCCATTTACCACTATCTATAGTTGTTATTTGGATTAAATTTGCGTGTACCTACGACAGCACGTCAAATTTTGGCGCCGTTGCCGGGGAGTAGTGCGCAACGTGTGTTAATTTAGTAGTTTTTTTTGTTATTTTCGGGTTTACGCTGGTTGTGTTTAGTGTGCAGGTACTTTCTGGTGTATGCATACTAGAGGCTCTCACAAGTCGTCACCACTATCGTTCGATCCAGAAATTGAAAGGACATTGAGGCAAAACAGAGTTCTATTACGAGAAAACAGAATTGTTGGTTCCCCTACTTCACCCATTACACCAAGAAACATCATGCAAGAATCTCAAGTACCACCCACAACGGGTCAGACGACCTCAATTTTCACACCTACTGTCACACAACCATCACCAAACACCACCATACCTAATACCACTACCGAAGTCACACCAACCAATGCCACGCAACCAATCACTACCCAAGTTGAACCCACTATTACCTTTAGCCCTTCTACCACAATCCCACCACTTTATCATTTTTCCCCCTACTACGGGTCAATCATCATCTAATTTCACAATCGCACCAAATTCAACTATTGTGCATGCTATGCCATCTTTTAGACCACAAAACCAATCGGGGTTTCAATATTCAACTCTTCCCTTTGGGCAATCTTCAGGAGTTCAAGGGGATGGTTATGATGATGGGTATGAAGAGGAATTTAGGGGATACGAAGAAGAAGGCTTTTACTATGGGGGTGATGGAGGATATTTGCGGTTACAAGGCGAAGCGGGTCAACAAAGTCAACCCATTCAACAATTTCAAAATATGGGTAGAATACCGGTTGGAGTGCAACACATTAGACCGCAAGGGCCACAATAGCAACGCCCTACACCGCTACAACAAGTGCGGCCTCAAAACATGCAACCTCAGTTTCAAGGGCCAATTCCACAACAACCAATGCATCAACATCAATATCAACCACCGTTTGTTCCTGAAGGGCCTATGCAAGGGCAAATGGGTCAACCAAGGGCACCATTGGGTGCACCTCAAAGGCATCAAAGAGAAGTAGTACGGGGAATTGAAGCTCACTTCCGGCCCATTATCACTAACAATCCTTCGCCGGTAGTGATTCATCATCGTGCGGATGGAAGGACCTTTGAAGTTAGAACAACCGCTCTCCAAAGTTTACCAAAGTTCAAAGGGTTAGCAACGGAAGAACCCTACTTTCATTTGGAGACATACGACTCCATTTGCAACACTATTCGAGGTCAAGGGTTTTCTGCGGATGATGTCAAGTTGGTTCTTTTCCAGTTTTCTCTCGAAGATAAAGCAAAGAGATGGTTTCACACATTGCCCTCCGCGTTTATTTTTACATGGGCCGACATGCAGCAAATATTCTTAGATGAATATTACACTTCTCAAAAGACCAACGATGCTAGAAGAGGGTTGAGAAGTTTCCAACAATCGGGGGAGATGTTTCATGAAGCCTTTGAAAGGTTCAACATGATGTTAAGGAATTGCCCTCATCACGGGATCCAACTTTGGGAATTGTTGAATGCGTTTCATGAAGGGTTGAGTTCGGAGGATGCACGGGATTTAATGTCAATCACTAATAGTACATTCGGTACCAATTATGAACATGTTGATTGGGCATTTTTAGAACAAATGGCGGTGAATTCAAAGAGGAAAGCTCAATCTTCGAGGCAGGCAAGGCATGTGACACAAAGACCACAAGTGCATGGAGTAGAGAGTGGTAATGTTCAAACCACAAACCAAGTGTACAATGTGTGCACCAATTGTAATGAAATAGGCCATACGACGGAAGTTTGTGTAGTGGGGGTGGTTGATGATCAAGTAGAAGAGGTTAATGCAATTCAAGGAGGGGGTGGTAGAAATTTCAATATGAACTCCAATACATACCACCCCGGGTTACGAAACCATCCTAATTTTCACTATGGGAACGCGGCGAACCAAGCTAACCCAAACTTTCAAGTAGCTCAAGGTAACTTTGCACCTCGACAACAATACAATCAAGGCAATTAGCGGGGTGGAAACAATTATGGTTATCAAGGGCAATTCCAACAAACGGGTCAAGGTGGTTCGGGCAAAAGCTCATCAAGAGGGAATGAAGTCATGGATATGCTTCGGGCGATGCAACAAGATATGCAAAAGCGGAACCAACTAGATGAGGTCCGGATGCAAAAGGATGAGGTTCGTGACAAGAGCATTCAATCACTAACAACCCAAATGGGTCAATTGGCAACCGATGTGGCGGAATTGAAGAAAAGCAAGGGTCAACTTCCTAGTGATACTAAGGTAAATCCTTCACAGGGTTCATCACGAGGTAATGTTAATATTAGTCATGTTAGTGTTTTGAGAAGTGGCAAAGAATTTAAGGCCAATTTGTCACCGGGTGTGGTCGAGGGGGTAGTTGAGGATATTACGGGTAATGAAAGTGATGATGAAGTTTCACTGGTAAACCTAAAGAATCAAATGTTAACAAACCAGGGTTGGGTGAAAACGAGAAAAGTGAAAAAGTTGAGGGTGAACCGAGTCAAGTCCCATTTCCATCGGCCTTGCTTGACCCGGGTAGAAAAAATTTTATTGCATCAAGAGGTCCCCAAAAAGAAGAATTATGGGACATGTTTAAACAAGTGAAAATAAATCTTCCATTACTTGATGCAATAAAGCAAGTAACCGCTTATGCTAAATTCCTTAAGGAATTATGTACACAAAAACGACAACAAAAGAAAAAAATGCCTAAGCGGGTAGACTTGACCGGGCAAGTGAGTGCGGTTTTGAATGGGGAGCTTCCCCCTAAGCTCAAAGATCCGGGTACGCCATTGATAAATATACAAGTGGGTAATTTTCAAATGGCAAAGGCGTTACTTGATCTTGGAGCCGGGGTAAGCATTTTACCGGGTAGGGCTTATATGACCAATACGATTTTGGTCGGTTAGCAAGATTGGAGACAATGGTTAAGTCCGGTTGTTCGGTTTGATATTGTTTCGTTAAAGTGTTTAATTAATTCGTAAAGTGTCTTTTATGTATATTTTTGTAACACTTTTAATTTCTAACACTAAGGAAATTATAACGGACTATCTAGTGACTTTTCTGCATACTACTAGTATGTTAACAAGCACATGTAAGCATAACACAGATATCAGAAAGCAGTTAAGTAATTCCACACAGTTGTCAAGCACTTGAATTATCAATAATAAATTATACGGAATACATGGAATTTTGAGGGTTGTCACAGGTTAGCTACCCATGACATGTTTTTAATAAACTAATGTATTTGAAACTTACTTTACTTTAAAACTGAAACTGTGAACTCATCAACCTTTGTTGATACACTTGTGCATGCTTTGCAGGATGTTAGGTACAACATGTGAGCTTGCAGCATTCGGAGTGTCGTGGCTGGCATAAAACTATTGGTTTTAAATTTTATTGAACATTGTGGTTTTTAACTTTTGTCTGGATTTTACATCTAGCTTACGCTGTTGATTTAAACTATGTTTTGGACATTTAAAAAGTAATCACTAATCGTGTTGATTGCGAAGATTTTTAATAACTTAGTTTTTGTTCAACATGATTAGTGGCTTGATCCTGGTTAGTCGCACGCCTCGCCGTAAAACCCCACATGTGGATTTGGAGAGTGTGACATTTTAAATATCTACAAACATGTTCATGAACATATATGTAAGTATTTGATTATTTAAAGCACAATCAATAAAAAAAAGTTGATATCTGAAATATCAAGAAAACCTTTATGGGAGAATATATTAAGTGGTATTCTTAATTTATCAAAAAAAAGAAAAAAGAATATGGAACAATTCATATGCAAAATGAGGCCTTTAAGTATCTTACAACCAACCAAATTAATATAGTCTAACATCATCAATGCCCTATCGATTTTGAAAGAACAACATTGATACCGATACCGGTACTATTAGAACTATTGCTGACATCATTTTGATCATATCACGACTTTATTTTTTGGTTTTGAACTTCTGATTGTTATACGGGTACTGATACCGTAATGAATCAAACCAATACTCCAATACTGATCTAAAACCTACGGTAATGTGTGAGTGAAGTTTACTACTTTTAAATTCTTTACTGAGTTAGTTCTAAGCATGGTATCTAACACAATATATTACAAACATTTAAATATCGACAAACATGTTCATGAACCATATCTGTACGTATTTAATTATTTAAAGAACGATTAATATTAAAGTAAATTGATATTTGAAATATCAAGAAAACCTTTATGGGAATATACTAAGTGGTATTCTTAATTTACCAAAAAACATAATGGAACAATTTGTTTGCAAAATGACGCCTTTAAGTATCTTAGGACCAACCAAATCAATATTGTCTAGCACCATCAATGCCCTGTCGATTTCAATAGAACGACATCGGTCGTGGTACCGGTACCATTAGAACCATTACTGACATCATTTTGGAAATATCATGATGTCACACCCCGACCACGTAAAACAACAAAACGTGGCGGAAACATCGGGGAGTGTTGTAACAGAATCATTGTTTCACAACCATGGATCAAACAGTTTCGTTTTATTGAATTAAATGTATTACATTACATTGGAATTAGAAACAAAACATGAACAAATAGACTTTCATTGTTATTAAGTCACTATGGCCTTGTCCATTCCTATGTGAGCATACACCAATATCATCAACTATTGTACCTGAAACACATGTGAAAATGCGTCAGCATAAAAATGTCGGCGAGTACATAGGTTTTATGTGAGTGTCAGATTCATGGATCGTTTTACATGTTGCAATACTTATTTAAAATCCTTGTTTTGAAAAGTATGGTATTGCGACATAATTAACCAACTCAAATCAAATTGGATATGATTTATAAAATCTCGTAGCCATGATTCTTAACTCCAAAATATTTGTTTTATGAAATCAAACTGAAAAACATATAGTAGAAACTCGTTAACAAAACTCGTATGGTTTATATTATTCAGAAAACATCATTGTGTGACATTGTTTCAAAATCGTTTACCCAAGTGATCTAGATAACTGACGGGTGGTCCGTTGGACAACCCTTAATCATGTTAAAAGACGAATTAAACCTTCACTTAATCGTGTAATTATCTTGAATTAGATAACTACGAGTGCTTATGTTTCAGGTGCGGTTCGGAAGCTAAAAGTGGATACAATGCAACTTTGGAAGGATTGGAGATGAACGGGTCATGCGTGGAATGAAAGACGAAATGAAACCTAGCATTCAGGGGTCCACCGTAAATTACGGTGGCCACCGTAATTTACAGTGGCCCTGAAACATGCCAGATTCCACCGTAACTCTGTGTACTTTCACCGTATCAATTAGAAGACCACCGTAAATTACGGTGGGTACCGTAATTTACGGTGGAGGCTGCGCAAAATTCTGTAACTGCCTCATTTATTCAGTTTTTGGGTGTCTTTTCACATTATCTCATCATTGGACGTTTCTCTGGCATCTTAGGGGCGACTTTGGCTGATTGTACTTGGTTCCAAACAATTTCTAACATTCGGTTTATGTTTTTGATTGGTATGAACACTAAACTTGTTGTTATGATGATTCACCAAGCTATGTGTGGCTAAACTTATGGTGATCATCCTAAATTGAAGGTTTGTCTCTGACTTTTGTGCTTGGATTCGTATTTCTAGAATAATAGACTTGCAATGCGTTTGTTTATTATGGTGTGTGAATGTTTGTTTGTAAATTGTTGATTGATGTTATGATCATATTCTAAAGCGTACGTTCTTGGTGTCGCTGACAATCAAGATATCACGGGAGGGATTAGGGTTGGATATTAGTCAATTGGTTATCGGGTAACAACCTCGCGTTTTCATAATCCGAGTACTTAGTTCCCTTTTATCACGAACAAACAATCATACATGAATCATGTCTATGTGATTCTTTCTAGTGAGTCTAAACACAATTGTCAAAAGCAAACTGGAAGTTTAGGATGATCGCTTCTTCCTAATCTGCTTTACAACCAACCTTTGATTTGAGTTATTTAGTTAATTTTAGTTTTTAAAACCAAACAATCCAAATTATTGATATTACTCTCTGCAAATTAGGTTAATTTAGTTAAAGTGCAAAGCTATAAAATCAACACATTTTCCACATACTCCATGAGTTCGATACCCATTTACCACTATATATAGTTGTTATTTGGATTAAATTTGCGTGTACCTACGACAACACATCAAATTTTGGCGCCGTTGCCGGGGAGTAGTGCGCAACGTGTGTTAATTTAGTAGTTTTGTTTGTTATTTTCGGGTTTACGCTGGTTGTGTTTAGTGTGCAGGTACTTTCAGGTGTATGCATACTAGAGGCTCTCACAAGTCGTCACCACTATCGTTCGATCCAGAAATTGAAAGGACATTGAGGCAAAACAGAGTTCTATTATGAGAAAACAGAATTGTTGGTTCACCTACTTCACCCATTACACCAAGAAACATCATGTAAGAATCTCAAGTACCACCCACAACGGGTCAGACGACCTCAATTTTCACACCTACTGTCACACAACCATCACCAAACACCACCATACCTAATACCACTACCGAAGTCACACCAACCAATGCCACGCAACCAATCACTACCCAAGTTGAACCCACTATTACCTTTAGCCCTTCTACCACACTCCCACCACTTTATCATTTTTCCCCCTACTACGGGTCAATCATCATCTAATTTCACAATCGCACCAAATTCAACTATTGTGCATGCTATGCCATCTTTTAGACCACAAAACCAATCGGGGTTTCAATATTCAACTCTTCCCTTTGGGCAATCTTCGGGAGTTCAAGGGGATGGTTATGATGATGGGTATGAAGAGGAATTTAGGGGATACGAAGAAGAAGGCTTTTACTATGGGGGTGATGGAGGATATTTGGGGTTACAAGGCGAAGCGGGTCAACAAAGTCAACCCATTCAACAATTTCAAAATATGGGTAGAATAACGGTTGGAGTGCAACACATTAGACCGCAAGGGCCACAATTGCAACGCCCTACACCGCTACAACAAGTGCGGCCTCAAAACATGCAACCTCAGTTTCAAGGGCCAATTCCACAACAACCAATGCATCAACATCAATATCAACCACCGTTTGTTCCTGAAGGGCCTATGCAAGGGCAAATGGGTCAACCAAGGGCACCATTGTGTGCACCTCAAAGACATCAAAGACAAGTAGTATGGGGAATTGAAGCTCACTTCCGGCCCATTATCACTAACAATCCTTCACCGGTAGTGATTCCTCATCGTGCGGATGGAAGGACCTTTGAAGTTAGAACAACCGCTCTCCAAAGTTTACCAAAGTTCAAAGGGTTAGCAACGGAAGAACACTACTTTCATTTGGAGACATACGACTCCATTTGCAACACTATTCGAGGTCAAGGGTTTTCTGCGGATGATGTCAAGTTGGTTATTTTCCAGTTTTCTCTTAAAGATAAAGCAAAGAGATGGTTTCACACATTGCCCTCCGCGTCTATTTTTACATGGGTCGACATGCAGCAAATATTCTTAGATGAATATTACACTTCTCAAAAGACCAACGATGCTAGAAGAGGGTTGAGAAGTTTCCAACAACAATCAGGGGAGATGTTTCATGAAGCCTTTGAAAGGTTCAACATGATGTTAAGGAATTGCCCTCATCACGGGATCCAACTTTGGAAATTGTTGAATGCGTTTCATGAAGGGTTGAGTTCAGAGGATGCATGGGATTTAATGTCAATCACTAATAGTACATTCGGTACCACATATGAACATGTTGATTGGGCATTTTTAGAACAAATGGCGGTGAATTCAAAGAGGAAAGCTCAATCTTCGAGGCGGGGAAGGCATGTGACACAAAGACCACAAGTGCATGGAGTAGAGAGTGGTAATGTTCAAACCACAAACCAAGTGTACAATGTATGCACCAATTGTAATGAAATAGGCCATACGACGGAAGTTTATGTAGTGGGGGTTGTTGATGAGCAAGTAGAAGAGGTTAATGCAATTCAAGGAGGGGGTGGTAGAAATTTCAATATGAACTCCAATACATACCACCCCGGGATACGAAACCATCCTAATTTTCGCTATGGGAACGCGGCGAACCAAGCAAACCCAAACATTCAAGGAGCTCAAGGTAACTTTGTACCTCGTCAACAATACAATCAAGGCAATTATCGGGGTGGAAACAATTATGGTTATCAAGGGAAATTCCAACAAACGGGTCAAGGTGGTTCGGGCAAAAGCTGTTTGTGCACTACGTCTATTGACTTCGTCTTGTATCATGTATTAGAATAGGATAGGTTAGAATAACCAGTGCACGAGGTTCGAGAGACGAAAGTTCATGAAATAGCAAGTAGGTCCGCTTATATGGACATTGTACATAAACGCGAACCATCTAGCAACTAGGTTCGCTCATATGAACGTTCACATAAGCGAACCTACTACACCTATATATAGTGCACATGTTGGTTCGTTTGGTACGGTTCTAGAAATTGTAACGAAGTGCTGCCAGTTTGCTTTCAGGTTGTAAACGTTGACAGATCAATAAAGGAAAGCATTATATTTAGTTTGTGCGTCTGATTCATTGATTCCGCCTTTGAATTAGATAAACAACTCTTCTGATCGACTCATTCAGGGTCAACAACAATCCAACAAGTGGTATCAGAGCTCAGGAGGAAGAGTTTAGCTCAAATTGGATCCGTTTTCTGTCTTCTACACCTTCTTTTTCGATTTGGACAAGTTTCCACGGTTAAAATTGGACAAATTTTTCACAGAATGTGTATTAGTGGATAATAACAAACCCTTGAAAGTTTCAGGATAAAATTCGGACTAAAACATGGTGAAAACTAGTTAAAACATAGATCCGCTTTTTCGGACAGTAGATAGGTTCGCTCGAAAGATTCACTTTTGTGACACTAGTTTCGCTCCAAATTACATAGATCCGCTTCAGAGGTTCGCTTATTGTGTCACAGTTTGAGTAGATCCGCTCGAACAAGCTAGATCCGCTCCAAATTACTTTGATAGGTTCGCTTGTGTGTCATTATTTGTCAAAGGTTCGCTTCAAAGACGCATAGATTCGCTCGAACAAACCTTTAGGTCCGCTTATTTGAACGTGTAGATCCGCTCGAACAGAAACTTACCAGGTTCGCTCATCCAGACATAATTTGGTCCAACAGGATCCGCTTATTTGGTCCAACAGGAGGTCCGCTTATTCAGTTCAAACAGGGTTCGCTTATCTGCCCAACAGTTTCGCTCATTTGGTCAAAGTTGTTGGTTCGCTCATTCGGTCAACTTGAGTTTCGCTCATTAGTGCAATCTGATTTTGCCCAAATATTTCCAGAATTTCAAGACATGGCTAATGTTGATCATGATGCCTGGTGGCGAAGAGACAGTGCAAGATGGGAAATTAGAAAGTTGAATGAACCATTTCAAGAAGCACAAAGAGCCAAGAGATGGAATGAAGAGTTGGAGTGTTACATGGATCCACAGGGTAATCCAGTAGTTGATCCATCAAAAGTGGATTTTGATGCTGTAACCAATTTGTTTCCTAGTGAGCGTACTTTCAACACACGAAGGTTATCTGATAAAGAGTATTTACCGGATTTGGAGAAAAAGATAAGAGAAGTTTGTTTAGCAAGTCTACCGAAGGTGGTAGAATTGAAAAAGAGAACAGAAGAAAAGGTGAAAAAGATGGTTGAAGATTTGAAAAAGAAAGCTTTAGAGGAAGTCAAAGCTGATGTAGATAAAACTGAAAAGAGTTTGGAAGTTAAATCTGAAAAAGATGAAGAAGTTTTAGAAGATATTTCAGAAAGAGCTCCAGTTTTTGATCATTCATGCTCATCTGATGAAAAGTGTGATGATGATAGCAAAAAGGCCGATAATAAACAGATTCTGGAGTTACGCTTGAGTTGTGAAAAGCTGAAATCTGAGAATGATAAACTGTTAAATGATTTGCAGTTTATCATCAGAAAACAAAACTTTGAAAGAAAAAGAAAAAGACTTTGAAAGCAAAAGAAAATCTTCAGAAAGTGAAGATTTCTGGATAAAACTAGAGAACAAGAATTTGAAAGAAAATGAAACAAGACTTCAATAACAATTAAAAGTTTTGGAAAATGAAAAATCTGTGCTTGAAAATGTTAAAATTGAAAATGAAAAATTAATCAAGTTACATCTTGAAAGAATATCTCGCCTTGAAAACGAAGCTGAATATTCAAGAAACAAGATTGGTGAACTTGAAAAGAAGTTGAAAGGTTTTGTGACTTCATCAGATAGGTTGAATTTTCCCTGTCCAAAACCAATCAACTCTGTTCCAATAAGTGACAAAATCAAAATTGAAGATTGTGATGAAATATCTGATGATGAAAAAGAAAAGAAAAGAAAAATATTTTTAGATTTACAAGAAAATTTTCAAAAGACTGTTTTGCAATCTACTGAAATAGGTGAATGCTCGAAGCAAAAATCTGTTAAGAAGAATGCAGAACAGAAACAAAAAGATAAAAATTTGAAAAATTCTAAAAATGCAAATAAAAGCTCATCAGATAAGTCATCCAATCGTTATGAAAAATCACAAAAATTTAAAAATAAAAACTCACAAAATGTTGGTAATAAGTGGTGCAGGTTTGACCACAGTGCTCAAAAGAAAAATCCAGCATTGAAGAGGAGAAATGAGTATAACCAAGCCAAACAATGTTATGATCTGAAGGTTTGGACTGAAAGAAGTGAATGGTATGATAACAGAGTGTGCTACACCTGTGGTGTTAGAGGACACATTGCTGTTAATTGTCAAAATTGGAATTATGAAACAAGACGGTGCTATGAATGTCATATCAGAGGACATATTGCCAGAGATTTCCCAAGGAGTTCGATGAGAAGATCGAGGGTTGAATCTCAGAAAATGGTGAAGAAACCAGTCAATGTCAAGCCCAAAGAACAGAAGGTTCAAGAACCTAAAGTTCAGGAAACTAAAGTAAAACTTTCACAGGGGCAAAAAGACAGACTGAGGAAAAAGAGGAAGAAAGCACGAGAGTATTTGGAAAGAATCTTGTCCTCGGGTTCTTCGGTTGGTAAGAATAAGAGTTCTGATGAATCGACTTCCTCGATTGCAAAGTCAAGCAAGACGGTTTCATCAGATACGAATTTGAGGACAAAAGAGAAAAAGGAGAAAAAGAAAAGTGTCGGCGATGAATCTGACAGATCAAAGTCAGATAAGCCACACTCAGGCAATGAATCTGATTCCACAAAATCAGAAGAGCCACAACTTGAGGTAAAAAAGGAAGAAACAATTCCTTTAATGAATGATAAGGATTTTCCACCATTACAAGCCGCGAACCGAAAATCAAAAGGTGTTGATACTGGAAAAATGTTTAATAGCAATGTTAAACATATTTTTAGTAAGATGGGTGATGGTAAGGAAAAAGGAGTAAAAGAATTTTATGAAGAAAAGAGAAAAGCTCAAAATACGCCTAAGACTGGTCAGGCTTGGGTGTCAAAATTGGTTGGTTGAATTTCTGACTTGCCGGAGCTTCCAGGTTGGTAAGTGTGAAGCAGGTATCGGCATTTTTTCTTGAGAAATTCACAGGATGGTAACTGTGATATTTCGATCTACTAGTGGGTAATCAAGGACATTAATTTGTACTTGATTTTCTACAAGTGTTTGTGAAAATTGATCTTATATTGTTAAAATTACAAGATGATGATGTAAACCCCTAACCTTCAAATGGTTGGAAATCAAACTACTTTTCCGGAAAAACCATTTTGATTAAAACAAACTTAAGTGTTTTGAAATCATAATGGGGAAATAGTTTGTTGTAAGGGGGAGTGTTGATTGAATACGCCGAAACCCTCACGGATGAACAAACATGATTACTTTCATTAGATTGAAAAACGGTTTTCAAACTGTAAAAATCAATGTGTTGTAAATCATGGGGGTAATTACTGCTTTTAGTATGATTCAGTGCATGATTAGCAGAACATGGATGGCGAGATAAAGCTATCTACATCGGTTATCAAATTTCTTTTAATGATTTTGCATTTTAGGGGGAGAAAAGTTGTTAGAAAATACAAAAACATTAGAAAATTTAAAAAAGCCAAAAACATGATAAAATTCAAAAAATTGAGTTTTGCGTAAAAAGAGGAAATGATAGAACATCAGTAGACTTGTTACTCTACACTAAAGATTTGTATAGTATAAAGTGTTAAACAGTTTTACTGATGATGTGTTGATAGATTTTCACACATTTAGTAGATTTATTCAGGATATAAACCCAAAATTTCAAACTTGCGAAATTCGTAGGTAACATTACTTGGATATATAGGTAACCCCTGAAATCTCGTTTGAAAGGTCTCATATTCTGATATACTAGGTTTTCTACTAATTGATGTCTGGGGTATTATTCCGGGACTTCTGCTGAACGGAAGTTCTGACCTAGTCCTTGGATAATGCTTTGCCTGAAATGCTTGAAACATAGCATTAGCCCTCAGTTGATTAGACAATAAAATTGATAATCATCTGTTGTAGCTAAAAGATCCTCTAAAGGGGACATACCAAAGTCGAAACTGATATCTCTCTGCGCATACGGAAGTATCGACCTGAGATCCCTCAGTTCTCGCATGTCCTAAATTATGTACAGACATCATTTTAGTACAATCACCTGTGTGTCTTAATATTGAGATTCTGGATATGGGAGTATATTCAAGAGGTGGGACACATGAACGAGCTAAGTTCATAAGACATCTAAATAGTATCCTGAGTAAATTGAAAATTGTGTGAGAATTTAGAAACAGTCTATGTGAATTGTTTAATACTGAGTATGAATTAAAGCTTAACGGTACTTGTGATTTGTCAAAACTGATATGATCCTCTGTCGCATTCTCAAACAAAAATATTATCTGTAAATATGTTTGTACATATTTCTTGCTGCTGTATATTTTCAGAAAATACAAAAAGATTTTGATTTCTGCGTTATTTTCGACAACCGATGTCTGAGTTGCTGAGTTTCAAAATCTAAGTAAGCTGATTGTGTTTCTGAAAGTAAAACAAGTTCATTAATTTGAAACTTGAAATTTCTAGAAAAGTTCAAAAACAGTTTGTGATATCTCCAAGGTCATTAATTTGGACTTGGATGATAAACTGTGAGGGAGTTGGATTCTTTAATGTTGCCATATCTGTTGAGTTGGTTGATAGGGGGAGTAGATTAGAGGATTTGATTGATGATTTTAAAATGTTGTTACTTATTAAGTGTATGAGTGATTGCAGGAAAAGTCCAGGCTTCGATCCCAAAAGCAAAGACTGAGGGGGAGTCTGAAGACATGCTGGTAGTTACGAAGAGCTTGTAGCTGAAAAGCTAGGTGTCGATCGCTAAAAGCACGGAAGCTTGACGAGAGGGGGAGCCTACTGACGATGAAGCTGTTGTTGATAGAGCCAGTGATGAGATTTTTGATGAGAGAGTTAAAAAGAGAAGCTGATTAAAGAGGAAGATTGAAGGATACTTACATTGTTACAATCTGATTGAGATGGCAAGATGATCAAGACTAAAGAGGTGTCATAACAGAGAATGGTCACTGAAGACTTCGTCAATATCCGAGGGGGAGTCTGTTAGTGCACTACGTCTATTGACTTCGTCTTGTATCATGTATTAGAATAGGATAGGTTAGAATAACCAGTGCACGAGGTTCGAGAGACGAAAGTTCATGAAATAGCAAGTAGGTCCGCTTATATGGACATTGTACATAAACGCGAACCATCTAGCAACTAGGTTCGCTCATATGAACGTTCACATAAGCGAACCTACTACACCTATATATAGTGCACATGTTGGTTCATTTGGTACGGTTTTGGAAATTGTAACGAAGTGCTGCCAGTTTGCTTTCAGGTTGTAAACGTTGACAGATCAATAAAGGAAAGCATTATATTTAGTTTGAGCGTCTGATTCATTGATTCCGCCTTTGAATTAGATAAACAACTCTTCTGATCGACTCATTCAGGGTCAACAACGATCCAACAAAAGCTCATCAAGAGGGAATGAAGTCATGGATATGCTTCGGGCGATGCAACAAGATATTCAAAAGCGGAACCAACTAGATGAGGTCCGGATGCAAAAGGATGAGGTTCGTGACAAGAGCATTCAATCACTAACAACCCAAATGGGTCAATTGGCAATCGATGTGGCGGAATTGAAGAAAAGCAAGGGTCAACTTCCTAGTGATACTAAGGTAAATCCTTCACATGGTTCATCAAGAGGTAATGTTAATATTAGTCATGTTAGTGTTTTGAGAAGTGGCAAAGAATTTAAGGCCAATTTGTCACCGGGTGTGGTCGAGGGGGTAGTTGAGGATATTACGGGTAATGAAAGTGATGATGAAGTTTCACTGGTAAACCTAAAGAATCAAATGTTAACAAACCAGGGTAGGGTGAAAACGAGAAAAGTGAAAAAGTTGAGGGTGAACCGAGTCAAGTCCCATTTCCATCGGCCTTGCTTGACCCGGGTAGAAAAAATTTTATTGCATCAAGAGGTCCCCAAAAAGAAGAATTATGGGACATGTTTAAACAAGTGAAAATAAATCTTCCATTACTTGATGCAATAAAGCAAGTACCCGCTTATGCTAAATTCCTTAAGGAATTATGTACACAAAAACGACAACAAAAGAAAAAAATGCCTAAGCGGGTAGACTTGACCGGGCAAGTGAGTGCGGTTTTGAATGGGGAGCTTCCCCCTAAGCTCAAAGATCCGGGTACGCCATTGATAAATATACAAGTGGGTAATTTTCAAATGGCAAAGGCGTTACTTGATCTTGGAGCCGGGGTAAGCATTTTACCGGGGGGGGGGGGCTTATATGACCAATACGATTTTGTTCCGTTAGCAAGAGTGGAGACAACTGTTGTTTTAGCCGATTTGTCTCATAAGTTACCCCGGGGGATGGTTCAAAACGTGATTTTAAAAATTGATGAGTTTTATTACCCGGATGACTTTTTAGTCTTGGACTACTCATCCGCGGACCCAAAACAACAACAAAATGTTATTTTGGGTCGGCCATTTTTGAGCACCACGCACGCCGTGATCGACTGTAGGTTCGGTATAGTCGATATGACTTTTGGGAATCGAAAAATGCGCTTAAATGTTTTTACTAAAAATGCTAATGATGTCGGTGTTGATGAGTGTTTCATGGCAGATTTAGTTGACGAATGCAACCCGCATGAGTATGAGGAGGATGGTATGCATGTTTGCTTGTGTGATTTTTCTGAACAGGTACATTCTTATGCACTACGGGTTGAAGAGGAAAAACAGGATGCCATGGTTTTGAGGGAAGGTCGACCACCATGGACTCATCAATTCGAAGGCTTGCAAGCGGAAATAGACTCGGGTACTAAACCATCGCTAGAGGAACCGCCAAAGCTGGAACTTAAAGACTTGCCGAGCCATTTGAAGTATGCTTTCTTAGGGGATAATGACACTCTACCAGTCATTATTGCTTCTAACTTGGAGTTCGTGCAAGAGCAAGCATTGTTGAAAGTTTTGAAAGAGAACAAGGGAGCTATTGGATGGACAATTGCCGATCTCAAAGGAATTAGTCCATCTATTGTCATGCACAAGATTATTACCACCGAGGATGCAAAACCGACACGCGAAGCTCAAAGGCGATTAAATCCGAACCTACGGGAAGTAGTAAAAAAAGAGGTAATAAAATGGTTGGATGCGGGAATTATCTATCCGATTTCGGATAGCGCCTGGGTGAGTCCCACCCAAGTTGTGCCTAAGAAGGCCGGTATTCAAGTAGTCAAAGATGAGAACGGTGAACAAATTAACACCCGACCTGTCACCGGGTGGCGTGTGTGTATTGACTACCGTAAATTGAATGCCACCACTTCTAAGGACCACTTCCCGCTTCCTTTCATTGACCAAATTATTGAAAAATTATCGGGTCAAAAATTTTATTGCTTTTTGGACGGGTATTCGGGTTACAATCAAATAGCAATACACCCGGATGACCAACACAAGACCACCTTCACTTGTCTATATGGCACTTTTGCTTTTCGACGAATGCCATTTGGCTTGTGCAATGCACCGGCAACTTTCCAACGATGTATGATGAGTATCTTCTCGGACATGGTTGGAGAGTCGCTCGAAGTATTTATGGATGACTTTTCCATTTTCGGCACTAGTTTTGAAGCTTGTCTCTACGAATTACAAAAATTTTTAGAAAGATGTGTTGAGAAAAATTTAGTGCTAAGTTGGGAGAAAAGTCATTTCATGGTGCAAGAGGGCATTGTGTTGGGTCATGTGATATCGGAGAGGGGCATGGAGGTAGACAAGGCAAAAATAAGGGTAATTTCATCCTTGCCACCTCTGAAAAATGTTAAGGGTGTAAGATCGTTTTTGGGACACGCGGGGTTTTATAGGCGTTTCATGAAAGGTTTTAGTGTTATTACAAAACCTTTATGCAACTTCTTATTAAAAGATGTCCCATTTGATTTTACTAATGAGTGTATGCAAGCTTTCACTGTTTTGAAGGAATACTTGGTCAAAGCTCCTTTTTTGCAACCGCCGGATTGGTCAAAGCCATTTGAGATCATGTGTGACGCAAGCGACACTACTATTGGTGCAGTTTTGGGTCAACGGGTTGACAAGAAACCGGTGGTCATTTATTATGCAAGCAAAACGTTATCCGAAGCGCAACTGAATTACACCACAACCGAAAAGGAATTATTAGAGGTGGTGTATGCTTTGGATAAGTTTCGCTCGTATATTTGGGGGAGCAAAATTGTGGTATATTCGGATCATAGTGCGGTCCGATATCTAATGGAGAAAAAGGACGCGAAGCCTCGTTTGATTGATTCGGTGGGTATTGTTATTGCAAGAGTTTGATTTGGAAATTCGAGATAAAAAGGGAAGTGAGAATGTAGTAGCGGATCACTTGTCTCGGATTCCGGTGGAAGGAATTGATGATGTGAGTGAAATAAATGAAAGCTTTCCCGAGGAGCAACCTTTAGCCCTTTCCACCTTTGTTGCACCGTGGTATGCTCACTATGTCAACTATTTAGCCATGGGTGCCATACCGAATCATTGGACCAAAAAACGAAGACAACAATTTATGGTCCAAGTGAAGCAATACATTTGGGATGAACCGGATCTCTTCAAGATTGGACCGGATCAAGTTATACGGAGGTGTGTGCCCGAGACAGAAGTGTTGGAAATTTTGACCCATGCTCATTCGTCCACATGTGGAGGCCATTTTAGTGGGCACAAAACGGGCTATCGGGTTCTCTCATGTGGGTTTTATTGGCCCACAATTTTCAAAGATGCTTGTGAGTTTGCTAAAAATTGTGTAAATTGCCAAAAGGTGGGAAGCATCTCAAAGAGGGATGAGATGCCATTACAACCGATCTTGGTAGTAGAGATATTTGATGTATGGGGTATTGACTTTGTGGGTCCTTTCCCAAATTCGAATGGCTTCCTATATATTTTGGTAGCGGTGGATTACGTCTCAAAGTGGATTGAAGCTATTGCAACACGCACAAACGACCATTCGGTTGTTTGTAAATTTGTTCAATCCAACATCTTTTCTCGTTTTGGCATTCCGAGGGTTATTATAAGTGATGGTGGTTCGCTCTTCAAGAACTTTAATTTCGGAAAATTGTTGAAGAGGTATAGCGTGAATCACCGGTTTGCCACACCTTACCATCCGCAAGCGAGTGGACAAGTCGAGGTGTCCAACCATCAAATCAAGGAAATTCTAATGAAGATGGTAAGAACGGATAGGAAGGATTGGTCGAGTAAATTGGATGATGCGTTGTGGGTATACCGAACGGCCTACAAGACTCCTATTGGCACAACCCCTTACCAGATGGTTTATGGGAAGGGTTGTCATTTGCCAATGGAGTTAGCGCATCGGGCTTATTGGGCGATCACTACGATTAATGCGGACTACAACGAAGCGGGGAAGATGAGGAAGTTACAATTGTGTGAAATTGAAGAGCTTAGAGATGAGGCGTATGAATGTGCATCGGCGTATAAAGACAAACTCAAAAAGGTACATGATGCAAAATTGAGGAAGAAAACGTTTGAAGTGGGTCAAAAAGTTTGGTTGTACAACTCAAGACTCAAGATGTTTGCGGGCAAGCTTAAATGTAAATGGATGGGCCCGTATGTTGTTCGGCGAGTTGGAAGGTTTGTTGTTCGGCGAGTTGGAAGGTTTGGTGACGTAGACATCCAAGACGAGCAAACACTAAAACAACAAACGGTGAACGGTCACCGGTTGAAACCATACTTGGAGGGGAATGACATAAACAACTTGGAGCTTGACAAAGTGGGCTACATTCTATGCCCGGTCGATGAGGAACAACCATGAGAGGCCCAGGTTTGGTAGTGTAAATAGTAGCATTTCGTTTTGTTTTGTTTTGTATAGTTTGCACAATTATCGTACTTCCTTGAAATCCGTGTTTGAAACAAGTGTGGGGATATTCGGGTCACGAATTACTCTAACATTGTGTTGAGGACAACACGGAATTTTCGAGGGGGTAGGGTGATTTTTATATGTTTTTGAAAAATTTTAAAAACACAAAAAAAATCGAAAAAACTGAAAAAATATAAAAAGAACACTTAAAAATGACACTTTTCAGCGAACCAGACTTGCCCAGATGCCACCGTAATTTACGGTGGCACTGTGATTTACGGTGGCACCGTAATTTACGGTGGCCATTAAAAATTTTTGCCCTTTACGGTATTTTGCTACTGAGTTACGGTGGGATTTATTGGCTAGCGTCCACTATAATTTACAGTCCACACCGTAATTTACGGTGGACATGGCGAGACTCTGGATCGTTTCAGCTACCGCATTTATAAAAAAAAAAATTATAGTAACAATCAGGTCACGTGAATACCTCCCCATCCACACGATTTCTTTCACCTTTCTCATTCTTCTATTCTCATCCATCACTTTCTAAGACCCACAAGATCTCCATAACCTTCTTCAACCTTAAATCCTTCATAACTCACTCAATTCTTAACCAAATCAAGTGAAATTTGGGTCTATCTTGACTAAATTTTCACGTACTTTCTGATTTTGAGAAGAGATTTGCAAGAAAACAAAGTTTTCAGGTCTGAATCACAAACCCTAGGCCCAAAAATTTTGGGGATTTTGAAGTTCTTCCCTTATTTGTGTTTCTTACATCTTCAAACAAAGGTATGAAGTTTATTTACTATGTTTTGTTGATGCATTGTGAGAAGGAGGTTATTTTTGTCACTTGTTCATACCCACTTGCTTGTTCGTAGATGTTGTTATGCAAATGGTTATTTGAATATGGTTATGGTTTGTAGATGTAGGATTGGTGTTTAAAGTAGTGAACTTTTGGGATTCTCTACATTGTAGAGACACCATGCCCAAATTTTGTCGAAAATGATTTATAAAATTCTGGTTCACTAGCATCTAAAACCATAGTAACAAGCAAGTGTGGGGATGTTATTTGGAGAGAAAGGACTAATTTTTGGCGTTTGGTTGTGTTGTTTGCTTGAATGTGTGTAGGAAAATGGTGAAGACTGTAAGTCCCGTGAAACCGGATCTTTCAATGATATCAAACCTAATCTTGTGAAAGTGCGGAATCCAATCACAAGATGATTCAAGATAAACCGAAAACAAGAAATAACAAGAACACCAAAATCACTTTTAACTCACACACGTTTCGATTAGTATGAAAGCAAAAACGTCTGGTATGAGTACACCACTACAAATCGCCTCCCCTTCTCTGATTCTCTCGAATTGTGTAACTAGGAGGTTCCAAAAGTTCAACCCTAAAAACAAGTTAGAAACTTGTTTATATACATAGACAAGCCCACTTCACTACATGGGCTCCCCTTGGGCCTGCTTGGCCCACATGGCCTAAAGCTTGGCCCAAGTGACCTATAAAGGTCCACAACCTAATATAAACTAACCCGGTAAAGCCCAGTTCGTAACCATAGCCCGTTATATTAATTTGATGCGTCAGTCTCACACTTTAGGGCCTAACAATCTCCCCCTAGACTGATGCCATCAAATTATCTTCATAACTTGAATTCAGCAACGTCTTCAACGAAATCTATGGTTGTCGCTATGCTGCAGATGTTGTGGAAGTTCTTGACTTCTGAACTCTCAGCACTGGGTCTCTTTCTTCAAATTTTGTGGTTAGCTTCATATCAGGATCTTGATCAGCATTTTCTTGAAAATCTTGTCAAAAAGAATGTGAGAGGAGGATTCTCAGCAGCTCTTTTCTTCTGCAATCTTTGTCTTTCAAGCAGGTTCATGGTACTTCTTCAAATGTACTTTCACGGTCAGACGGCGTTTCGTATTCGGTTCTTCTGACTCGGGTACATCTTGTTGTTGTGCTGCTTCAGGCTTCTTCAGCACCTACTAGCATCTCAATCTTCATTAACCCCTGTTCTTGATTGAAATCAAGTTCTACACATGCTCACAAACTCATAAGCAAACATTTCTTATGCAACAGGGAAAGTACCATATAAACACTAGGTACATCCAAATGCTTGTACTTGGATTTCACAATTTAAATTCTTTCAACTTTTGATGATCAGTCAAATCTTCAAGAACGGTTACATTTTTAATTTTAAGAAAAAAAAAACAAAGACACTATTTTTGTATTTTTGAATTTTTCTATTTTTTTTATTTTTTTATTTTTAGAACTAAAAACAAATAAAAACTCAAATATAAACAACTACCATAATATACAATTACAATTGCAATGGGATCAAAATTCGTTCTCAGGCAGACTAAGGAACACTTTTCAGTACGAGCCTAATCAAACTGATCTATGCGATTGCCAATATGTTTGTCCACTTAAACTTTAACGCTCAACTTTCAAATTCTCAACTTCGTGATATGCTTAAGGTAATATTATACTATTATACCCGTGTGTCCCATTCCAAGGCATACCCCCGCGATCAAGGTAAGCACAACGATTCATCGTAGCAGGTGAGTATACTGAAGTCATCCTTTAAGATATCCTGACTGTGTCTAGGTCTGCATATAATCTGTTTTATCATGTTTTAATTTCTTAATAATGAACACCCAAATAAATACTAATCAAATCCCGGAAATATAAACAGCACACTCTATCATGCAAGTATCTTCCCTACCACATATTTCACAAGTCCAATCCAGATTTCTGAAATCTTTACTGGGAATAGGTTGAGAAAAGAACAGAATAGATCTTTTACAGAGAAGACATAATATACAGATCAAATGAGTTTTTCTCAATTTGATATAGGTTTCTTGGAGTTTCTTTTGGGCACTTGAGGGCCTCTTTCGGGTGTATTAGATCTATAGCGCGACAACGTACAGCTAGGTCAGCATGTATCTGGATGCAGCAGAAGTTGTCGTTGCCTAGCACCTCCAGGTCAGCATATATCTGGATGCAGCAGAGGAGGTACACGAATTTTTCAGAGAAGATTTCAGAATCAGATCAAAATTGTGTGTATCGGGACAACATACATACATTCAAATAGAAATGAGCTAATTCCAAGTGACTTTCTTTCCTGGGGTCATGTACAATTTTAGTTCTGAACAGAAGGACAACCAAGATATCCCCGGATGATTCAACAATATAAAGACCCGAAACCTCAGATGTTGGCTATCTATCAACGCAAGATTTAAGACCATAAAATCATACGTCGTTGGTATGTTACCCACATGGTACATAGTTTGTTATGTTTATATCACTTAGTATCTTTTATCATTTTGAGCGTCAAGCCTATCGACATATCGCAGTAGATCCTAGTCTTTTCAGCTATGGCACCTTACATGTGTTAGTCAAACCCTTTAACACGAACATTTATTTCACTTCCCTTGTCATGCAATTTTTCTTTTTGGATTTTTCATTTTTCTAATGTTTTTGTGTTTTTCTCATTTTCTCCCCCTAAAGCAATACATATATATACAACAAACTCTATTTGTATTTTTCTTTTCTGAGTTTTCTCCCCCTAAACTCTATATCTATCTATATGTTCCTCTCCCCCCCCTCCTAAATTTGTGCATAAATCTTGTATTTTTGCGCAAATTTACCATTTACTAGAGAAAGGACACTTTATGTACAAAGTAAAAAAAACTAAGAAAGAGAGAAAATATTTTTGTTTAACCGTTCTATCATCAGATTGAAGACTAATCAAATTCAAATCAAAGTACTGAATTTAAACGGTACCTTTTGCTGATCTTATCTTACTTCGCTAATCTCCTCCAAAGGAAACATATCATCTGTAAAAAAAATTGAACTTTTTGCAACAGTGAAATGTTACCCGTTTTTATCTCTAGAACAACCGCTATCAACACTCCAGAGATTGTCAACAGCTCCTCCTTGGTTGTTCCTGAAAAGTATGGAGATTAGTAAGACATGGGTACCCAGGCCATCGTGGTCCTGGGTTTACCTGAAGCATCAAAGTAAGACACTTCCTTCAAACATAAGTCCCCTTTCGTTTCAAGGAATGGAGACGTTGCTGCCTTGGATTTGGGTTTCCAAATCTGTTTCGGTTTAACAAACGTATTTCCTGCCTTCGGTTGAGCAACTTTAGCTGTTTCAGATTTGTTAGTTTTAGAAAAACGTTTTTGTTCCTGATAAGCTTTGTGTTTGTTTTTGGCAGCGTTCCAATCCCCATCAGAAGGTTTAACCTTGGGATTCACATTCTTCATTGCCTTAGGTGATGATACCTTCATCGGCTTGGAATGATTGTTAACATTTGGTGTAACCCTCTGATTTCGCATATAATAGGGTACATGGGGACGCCGTGTGCAGTTTCTAGCAATATGACCAGCAATGCCGCAATTGAAGCATGTTTGTCTCTTCATGTAGAAAGCATTCTGATCAGCTGGATTTGCTCTTGTAGACCCTGAAGGACGAACCAGTCCTTTCTGTGCTTGATTTCCTTGCACATTTCTTGCAAACGATGATGAATTGGGATGTCTGTACTTTTCGTTTGCAGGGGCCTTCTGTGGTGGAGATTTCTTTTAATTCTTCTTGCTTTGCTTAGACTGCAAGTCTTGTTCAGAAATCTCACCAGTCTTTTTGAAAGCTTTGTTAGCACAGTCAAATGCATATTTATCACATTTTTCATTACAGACTGGCTTAACAAAAGCATTTTTCACATTACAATCCTTTTGCTGACTATTGCTGCCCGTTGAGGACTGTGGAGAGCCTGCTTATCTTTGATGTTTAGGCTTCTTCTTTCCGCGTCCTTTACTTGCTTGCTTTGGCACTTGTTGCTTGATCTGAACCTTTTCATCAATAACAGAAGGTTCAGACTGTTCAGTTTGTGCACTTGGAGCCTTGTTCACATTAGTCTTCATTTCTTCCTTCATGTCGTCAGCTTTGACAGAATCGGAGAATTCTGGTTTATCAGATGAAACACCAAAAACTTCAGTAGAAACTTCAGCTGAATCATTAGACGAAATATCAGCACAAGATGGTTCTGCACATGACACCCTTGAGCTGAATTCACTAGAATCAACTGATTCCAATTTCTCAGAATCAGCTGCTTCAGGTGATTCACATTTGGAATCAGATGGTTCAGCTGGCTCCTTCGTTTCGTTTGCCGATTCAGTATCTATTACGCAAGCCTCAACATTTTCGCCCAGATCATCAGGCCTGAAATTAATCATAGAGCGAAAAACCTTAAAAAAATCAAACGTCTAAATAGAGTCTGGATTAGGTTCATTTATTAAATTTTCAGAAGAATCAGACTCTGATGCTTGTTCATCCCCAACTACACCTTCAACTTTAACTTCATCTGCAGGGGAAAACGAAGCATTAGGATCAAAAGTACCCTTTGAAACAAAATTTACCGAATGAGTCGCTCGTTTATCAACAGGTCTGCTGTTGATTGATGACTTATCAGTTTTAGGACCGTAAGCCATCTTGTCCTCATTCATCAATTCCTCCTCAGTCATGGGTAAGTATTTGTAATTGTCATTGTAAGGAGGAGGAACTTGATTAAATCCCAACCCACACCCCTTCTTTTTCTTGTATGCAAGTTGCTGATCACACAGATTTTTGACCAGTTTACTGGAAGACTCATATTTTTTAATGTTAAGTTCGTTTATTTGATATCTTTCTCTAATATCTTCCAGTTCTTTGATCAAAATGCATACCTTCTCCTGTGCCTCTAAGAAATGGGCTGTTTTTACACTGACATCATCCTTAAGTTGGATGATGTCTTTTCGCTGAGCTTCAATTTTATCATTATAAAGCTTTTCATTCTTTGATAAAAATTTTTATTTTTTATGTCGTTGTAGTCTTGAATCAACTCAGCATTGTGTAATCGATATGCCTCATTTCTTTCTCTACACTCAGGAGTGTAAAAGACAGAAAGTATCTCTTCACGTTCTTTAGTAATTTCTCGAGCCAGGGGTTTGTTAAACATAAATGTTGAATTTTGTGATGAGTCAGCATTGTCATATGATTTGATTAGTGAGATCAGCTCATCTGACTTCATTTTGTAACAGTGGCAGTCGGTTGTCACTATTATCTGATTAACATTGGTAAACCAACTACAGTTCGCCTGATCTGGAATACTTTTTATAGCATCCAGAAGCTTTCTGTTGCTCATGTGAGTAGACACCACCATCTCTGCCTTCTCCATTTTAGAGAGCAGTTCAGCAAACCGACCTGTAAGTGCTTCAATAGATTCACCATATGAGTATCTGAATCCTTGGAGTTCCTGCTCAAGCACCTCTCTCTTAGAAGACATTTTTAAGAAGTGATCCCCAAAAATGTGTGCTTTTAACTATCTCCTCAACACAAGCCTAAAGCGAGAACCTGTGTACTCGCTAGCTCAAACCCTTTGCACGCGAATGAACCCGCTTTCTGAACCGCACCTCAAAAATCTGTCAAACCTTTATCACAAACAAACTTTTTTTTTTAATTTTATTTAATCCTTTTTTTTAAATTACTTTAATAAATATAAAGGTTTATTATTATTATTAACTATTATTATAACTATTAACTAATTATAAAGAATCCTAAACGTCACATCAATCTATAATACTATAAAAAGGAGAAGTGACGTACAAAAATGTAATTTTGCCATATATACAAGTTTTGAATAAGTATGTACAAGTAAATTTAAGCAGGTATAACAGAAAGTGGAACAACTTTTTAAGACACTAAAAGGGCAATATAGTAATTTTATCCATCATAAATGGAGAATTTGATTTCCCATCGTAAATGTATTGTCAACCCCTTCATAGCCTTCGACTGACTGATGCTCTCCTTCACCGCCTCACAATCAAGTAATGCATTGAATATCTTGTCTCTTCCTTCCCCTAACGGATCAAAACCCTAACAATTCATAAACTTCGTCTCATCGGCTCCTATATGTAATTATTTCAGTTCTTTCCCCCAACAGAAAATGGGTTGAAGGTGATTCTAATTGTGACGGTGGAGGTGGTAGGTTGAAGGTGATTGATTGGAAATTCCCGGTTTCAAGCTTCAACTTTCAACGTTTAACAAGTCTCACCTGCCGTGCTGTGTGTGTGAAACCACCGTGATTGATTGATTGGAATATTCTACGATCTGACAGATGCCAAATCTTCCTGACGGTAAACTGCATTCTCAATTGATCGATTGTTTGTTCGTGTGTGTACTCATCGGTGCCAAACGCCGAAACTTAGTGCTTGATTGATGTAGCTTCTTCGGCTAGGAAGAACCCATCGGCACTTTCACGTCCGGTAAGTGTTTGATGAAATGTCTCAGTCAGTAAGTGTTTTAAAGGGCTCTTGTATCTGTCTTTTTAGTCACTTGTTTAATGATTCTTGTTGAGATTAGTCATTCTGAAGTGATATTCTTGATGGGTATGTAAGAAATCCTGGAGATACGTTCCTATTTTCAAATATTGTTGGTAAATTAACCCACATTCAGATCTTTATTTGTTGTGAATCGTTAGGTGATGGAAGGAACCTTCTTGCTTTCTTGTTACGGTGATATATTGAAGGAACACATATAAATTGTTTGTAATGTTATTGGTTTGTTTACAAGTTGATTGGTGCTATATGCAGTTGGGGAATCATTGCATCTGTTTGACTGTTTGAGGAATAAAACTACTAGGCAATGCAAAAGATGGTAAATTGAAGTCTCTTCTTTATTTCTTTATTTGTTTTTCTTTCTTTTTTGAATTATTTAGTTGATAGTTGTTTATATTTAGTTGTCAGATTGTTACTTGTTTAATTTGAATATGGAGTTTATATGTATAGCACTATTGTATCTTTCATTTTCTATAGCATTACAAAACAATTTTTTTTTTTTTTTTTTTTTTGTAGATAGGGTGTGCTAAATTTGACTATTAAAGTTATATAGCTTGAAAAATATCAGTCACATTGTTCTGTAATTCTATTGTCCACAATTGTAAAGGGTATTCGGTTATTAATTGATCATATTTTACATTTTTAGTGCACGATTGAGGGTTTGCGCATGACTTTTCAACCTCGGCCTCAAGTTGTATGGGTGTGAACAATGAACTATATACACAGGTACTTATTTGATATATTGTTTATATGCTCACTTATGTTTTTTTTTTCCCTTTCTTATTTGCAATGCTTATGTCTTTTTGTCATGTTTTTAGGTTGAAATAGATGGGGATGTGTGGGGTAAGGGAGTTGGGATGACATGGGATGAAGCTAAGATGCAGGTACATATCTGTTCTATATTATCATAATAACGTTTTTTTTTTTGGCTTAAATGATTTAGGAGGTCTTATTCAATTAATCCTAGGGGTGTTATAAACTGTGGTTACAAATTGTATAGGCTGTGGTCTTAAGCGGAAAATAAAGCCCATATTGGAGTGTTCCGCTTGTTTGTGAAGGCCATGCTAAGGATGTGTAATCTGCTGATTAAGTCCCAGCTGCACCGCTTGGGCTTAGGTACTCGTATACAATTGACAGCCCACTACGTGGTCACCTAATATAATTGCTTCTACTCATTTTAACATGTTTTGTTTTTGTAAAAATTATTCTAATTCTTTCCGCGTTGATCATGTCGGATGTTGACGAAATACCTAGCGCTCACACGATCGATCTTTTGAGATGGTGTGATGGCCCACCACCGATTCTTCATCTAAATTTGAATAATTATTTGCTCTCTTTTGAGTTCAACGTTGATCATAGCAGTTGGAGGGCTTCAGTACATCAGTACCAAAAGGGTAAAACACGATACGCTCATTACCGACAAACAGATTATCTATTAGCAGAGTCAGGGTGGCATTGCAGCTTCTGTTTCCAAAAAATTACAGATTTTGTATTCAAGATGAAAGCTTAGAGCCACACGGATCGAGTCAGGTTCTCACACTTTCTTGACCCGAAAAGGATTTAGAATGTAATATGCAACGGTGATGACTTGTACGATATGCTTCCCGAAGAGCACACGTTTAAGGATATCATAGCGAAAATGGGTCCAATTTCTCATTCTTATTCAGCAGTCCATCTTCCATCATATCTATTAAAAAATGCAGATGAATACAGGTATCTTTTGCCCGGTAATTGCATCCGTGAAGCAGGGACGGACCTATATAGTGGTCAGGGTGGGCGGCCGCACCCCTTGAAAAAAAAATTTAGTGTATATTTTAGGCAAAAAACCCGACCGCACCCCTTGAAAATATGGTTGAACACCTCATCCGCAACCCCAAGAAATAATTTCTGGGTCCGCCAGTGCCGTGAAGCGGGTTGAATTCGGGTTGAATTTTGGTTTAATGTAACTTTTCGTGATATAAACATAGTTTAAGTACTTATTTACCAAAAGATTATAGGCTGTGTTTTTTTTAATTAAGGAGTGGTTAAGTTGTACATTTTTTTCCTCCTATAATACACATATGGAGAGTTTTGAAATCTTGTTGAGTTGTTTCAAATGTTTCTTTACTAGCTGCTCTGACTTGTACTGTACAAGCTTGGTGAGTGGCTGAGTGGACAATATCTATGGATGAACATTTAGTGGTAAGCATGTTCTCCTGGTCAACTGGTGTATGGTGTTGATTGAAAGGTAAGTGCACAAACAAAGAAAGGTGGCTGCCTTGGGGATTTTTCCATTGAATTTTAATATTTTTTTTGTGTGATGATGGGTGGTGGACTTAGGAAAGACTTGTGTACAACTGTACAAGTGTGTTTTTGAATTTTCACCACAAAATAAACTTTTTGTCTGGTTTGTGTATTCATTAGATAGATTTCGATAATTCGATGTAGATAGTCTTTTATAGGCTCAAAGAAATGGTCTTAAATTGATGATCATCGGTTTCGTTTCGTTCCAAACACCTCCCATTTGACTATTTGAGTGATATAATTTTCCCTCAACACCTTTTAAATGCCATATGATTGAGTGATATATTCCCTCAACACCTTTTAAATGCCATATGATATGGAAGATGATCTGTTATTAACCTCATGCTGGTTAAGTCCATTTTAAAGACTAGTTTTCCTATCCAAAAAGTAATCAAGTCTTCAGAGTGTTTCACTAAAGTCGATCAAATTATTGGGATTTACATGTATTAAGGGTAACTGTATCGTCTCTTCAAGCTGGCATTGAAGCCATTAACCTTACCAAAACCCCTTGACTCCCTGCGCCGTCCTTGTATTCCAAACACTTTGTACGCCAGAATGTATATAGAATGTAGCATGCTATCGTTTAACTAACATTTTAACGCTTGAATTATGTTCTCACTCCTTATTGGCGAATCCGCAGCAACGCGCGGGTTTCCCACTAGTATTCATTAAAATTGAAACCTAAAGTTACTGCCTTCTTCGTTTTTTAAAACAAAATCGACCAAAACCCTAATATATATATTTTTTAGTCTCCAAAATGATGATTTGATGAGTGGTAATCGGAGGATCAGAGATAAAAGCAGGTAAAGAATTATTGGAGCCCGGTGACAGTGCGGTGGTGCGGTGGAAGGAGAATGGAGGTGAAAGTGATCGGTAAACAGAAGGTGATCGGAGGACGGCGGTGGTCGGCGTTTAACGGAGATGATGAGCTCGAGACCGGAGATGATGATAATGATCAAACACGAAACCGAAAACTCGAAAACACGACTCGAAAACTCGACGGAGATGATGGGTGATGACAGAAACGGATGATGATGGTGCTGATGAATGGAAAGCTGATGTATGGAGATGATGACTTGAGATAAGGTTTCGTATTGTTTGATCGGGAAAACGTTCCTTATTTTGAAAACTCTACTGATCTCGTAAACCTGCAAGGTTCTTCAAGTCGAAAACTCGGATGAGTCGAGACCTGGTGAGGATGAGTCGAGACCGTGATGAGAGGACTCGAGACCTTTGTGAAGTTAAAAACGTGATTCTTTTGGAGTCGAGACCTTTGTAATTAATTGGACTCGAGACGGTGAAAGTAGTTGAGAGTCGAGACAGCTGAGTCGAAACCGTGAAGAAGGTTGTTGAAATCGGACTGCGACTCGAGACCGGTGATGAAGGAATCGAAACCGTGTATGATGATTATGATGGGGACTCGAGAACAATTGTTGATGACTCGAGACCACTGTTTCCTTAAAATGGAACTCGAGACCTGTGAAGATGATGACCGAAACCGATGAATGACTCGAGACCTCCTTGAGTTGAGAACAAGATGTATGTTGCGACTCAGTACGGTGATCAAAATCCAAAAAATAATGGAAACAGTTGTCAAATAAATTTTTAAATTAGAAAATAGTTGAAAACTTTTTAAAAAGATTGATTAGGAAACAGTTCGAAAATAACGGAATTTTCAAATCAATTTTTTTAATTTCAAATCTTTTCAAAAGATAAAGCAATATCCCAATCCTTTAACAACTTCCAATACGATCAAAATACCGAAATATAGCTATTTTTGATAAAATTCGGATGAACATTCACCAGGAACACGAAGAACGCGAAGAACACCAACCCAAAAATAACGAAATCTTGAATCCTTGATATCACACCGAGCCTATAAACAGGTTCTAATGGCTCTGATACCATTTGTAAGTCTCGTGAAACCGGATCTTTCAATGATATCAACCTAATCTTGTGAAAGTGCGGAATCCAATCACAAGATGATTCAAGATAAACCGAAAACAAGAAATAACAAGAACACCAAAATCACTTTTAACTCACACACGTTTCGATTACTATGAAAGCAAAAACGTCTGGTATGAGTACACCACTACAAATCGCCTCCCCTTCTCTGATTCTCTCGAATTGTGTAACTCGGAGGTTCCAAAAGTTCAACCCTAAAAACAAGTTAGCAACTTGTTTATATACATAGACAAGCACACTTCACTACATGGGCTCCCCTTGGGCCTGCTTGGCCCACATGGCCTAAAGCTTGGCCCAAGTGACCTATAAAGGTCCACAACCTAATATAAACTAACCCGGTAAAGCCCAGTTCGTAACCATAGCCCGTTGTATTAATTTGATGCGTCAGTCTCACACTTTAGGGCCTAACAAAGACGAAGGAAAGAGCGGGATCGAGTTCGTCTTCTTCATCTAAAGGAAAAGGTAAACAGCCGGAACAACAACCAAAGAAGAGGCAATATTTGGGTCGAGTTGATGAGAGTGAAAGTGAGGAAGAAATGGAGTTGGACCTGGCTGAAAAGCCAAAATGGGACACGAGTCCATTGGATGAGCAACCGGAGCATTGGCAACCAACACTCTTTCACGACAGTATGAAATGTTTGAAAAATAAGGCAGCTGCATTCATCTGTGAAAGGGAGTTGAGAGAAGTTGAATTTGGCCCGTTTGGTGTGTTTGACAAATTCCACGCTCTAGGATGGGAGTTGGCACTTAGTTGTTATGATAAGGATAAAAACAACTTGTTCATAACTGAAATTCAAGAATGGATGGCAACCCTTAAGTGTAATAAATATGATAAGCCGTCACAAACGAAGTTAATGGGTGAAGTGCATGGGATTCCGGTGGAGATGTCTTTTGACACGCTAAAGAAATTGGGAAAGTATGACAGTTTAAATGCTCGCGACTACATGATTCCTGACCTTGATAACCTTTTGATAAAGCCGGAGAAGCAACCTCGTTGGAATGACATGTTAGCAACGTTGTTTTTGCCCGGTACTTATTATGGAGTCTTGTATCGGAAGAATTTGAAAATCGAAGCAAAGTTGTTGCTAGCAATCTGCATTTTAAATGTCATTCCGCGAAGGGGGGACAAGGAGCAAGTGAGGTACCCTGAAGTACCCGTCCTCTATTCGCTACTCACTGGGTCTCCACGTTTCCCAATCCGATATCTGATCATGAACCACCTCTGGATTTGCCGAAACAAGTTGGGAAGAGATATTATCCCGTATTGCCAAATTATCACGGGATTGATGAAGCAGTAAAAGGCAATCACGTCAGAGGATAGAGGGGCAACAAAAAGGCATCAGCCTTTTACTTTAGACAAGTTGGGGATTGGTTGGACTTACACGCAATTGGAACGGTACCATAAGCTCAAGTCGGAGGGGCAGAGATGGAGAGCATTAAAGGTGGGTGCAAGAGATCTTCTACCGGGTGAAGAGGACGAACCCGAAGTGATGCGGAAGTACCGAGTGGTGATGAGAATTATGCGGACGAGCCGCATGGTGGTGAGAATGTTAATGTAGGCCAAGGGGGCCCGGGTGGAGGTTATGGTGGTGCTTTTTACGATTACACGGAGCGTTCTTATGAGCCCGGGTGGGCTTATGAGGGCACTATGCAAGAGGTTATACAGAATCAACGTCCTCCGGCTTCTGTTTTTGAATCATGGTCGGGTTCGGAGCAGACGTTATTTGATCAAAATACGATGATGAGTGCAAGCATAGAGCGGTCTTGGAAACATAGCTTTGATCGTCATGAGGCGTGGAATCGCACACATGCGTATTCCCATGAATTGGAGATGAACAACCGATACCATGATGACCAAGCAAGAAGATTGCATGCAGATTGGCACGTCGGGCGGCCGGTGGTTGTGGATCCACAACATGTGGATTATGCGTCTCTACCACCGTACGATGGTAGTGTGTCGTATCCGACCCCGCAGCTTCATCATTCACAATGGATCGACCCGCGCCAACAAGAAGGAGCTCCACAGCAAGGTGGGAGTAGTAGCGGTTCATTTGCATTTGGAGAATGGAATGACATGATGTCTTCCATTTTTGGGCCTCCACAGCCACGCTATTACTAGTCAGGTTGTGTTCCTTCCTTGTATATTTTGTGAATATTTGTTAGCTTGTTTTGTTTATGGTCGGGTGGTTGGGTGGTGTTAGTTGTTATGTTACGTTTGGGTTGGTGCTAGTTGGTGGTGTTTGTCTTTAAAAGAAGAAAAACATAAAAAAAAAAAATATAAAATGAAAATACCAAAAAGAAATTTGTGGTTTGAGTGTTGAGCTTTTGGGTGATGTGAAAGATGGTTAGTGACCAAGTCCTCCTAAAACCATACATTGGGGTCAATGTATCCCAAGTGTGGGGATGGGGGGAAATTTTTGAAGCTTTTGAAAAAAAAATTTAAATCAAGCAAAACAATGTGAAAATTTGAACACCCTAGATTAACCCCAATTGATGCACCGACAACCCTTGATACCCTTTTATTCTTGGTGAGAGTTGAAGCCACACATGTAAATAAATAATACTTATCTTTGATGAGAGTGGCTACGGGTGGGGGTGCATTAGAACTTGTGCCTTGATACGGTTTGAGTCCTTAGTCGAATATGAATGCGAAAAGGATAAGGGCATTTAGGTAGCCTCGTCATAGTGTGTGCGAGTGTGGGTTTTGGGGGATTGGACCTCATAAATTATATATATGGGCTTGGTAGTGAGAGGGGCGGGGGTTTGGACATTTAGTTGCCCATTTTGTGCCTAAAGCCAATCATTTGTTACCCCTTACCTAATTTCCCAAAAATTTACCCGACATGACCCGGTCTTATAGTGTTAGTAGTTGTTATAGTTGTGTTTAGATATGTTTTGTTGAATGTTTCTCTTTGATAAAAAAAAGTGAAAAAACAATGAAAAAAAAAGGTGATGTTGAGTTGTCTTGTATATAGAAGTTATGTCATGTTTATTGTTTGTTTCATTGTGTAATAAAAGACCGGGTTAAGTCCTTTGCTACTACATATATATTCCATTTCCTTCCGTACACCTAGCCACGTTACAACCTTAAAAGTCCCTTTGATTTGCATTCATGCTTGACACGTTTTAGGAGAAGGATTGATTTAGGTACAAGCCTATAGTTGTGCAACCGCCCGTTAGCCTTTGTGTGTCTAGCTCATATTGCTAATGCTTACTTGTTACCGAGAGGAGAGACATAGCGAGGGGTGCATTATTTTGGGTGTTAAAAAAAGGGGTTAGTAAAGGACTACATGTTTATGCTTGGTTTACATTGATCACTTGTTTTGAAAACGGTTTGATGAGTTGCTTGGGACAAGCAACGGTTAAGTGTGGGGCTGTGACGGGTTGTCCGTTGGACAACCCTTAATCATCTTAAAAGACGAATTAATGCTTCACTTAATCGTGTAATTATCTTGAATTAGATAACTACGAGTGCTTATGTTTCAGGTGCGGTTCGGAAGCTAAAAGTGGATACAATGCAGCTTTGGAAGGATTGGAGATGAACGGGTCATGCGTGGAATGAAAGAAGAAACAAAACCCAGCATTCAGGGGTCCACCGTAAATTACGGTGGCCACCGTAATTTACGGTGGCCCTGAAACATGCCAGATTCCACCGTAACTCAGTGTACTTTCACCGTATCAATTTGAAGACCACCGTAAATTACGGTGGGTACCGTAGTTTACGGTGGAGGCTGCGCAGAATTCTGTAACTGCCTCATTTATTCAGTTTTTGGGTGTCTTTTCACATTATCTCTTCATTGGACGTTTCTCTGGCATCTTTGGGGCGATTTTGGCTGATTGTACTTGGTTCCAAACAATTTCTAACATTCAGTTTATGTTTTAGATTGGTATGAACACTAAACTTGTTGTTATGATGATTCACCAAGCTCTGTGTGGCTAAACTTATGGTGATCATCCTAAATTGAAGGTTTGTCTATGACTTTTGTGCTTGGATTCGTATTTCTAGAATAATAGACTTGCAATGCGTTTGTTTATTATGGTGTGTGAATGTTTGTTTGTAAATTGATGATTGATGTTATGATCATATTCTAAACCGTACATTCTTGGTGTCGCTGACAATCGAGATATCACGGGAGGGATTAGGGTTGGATATTAGTCAATTGGTTATCGGGTAACAACCTCGCATTTTCATAATCCGAGTACTTAGTTCCCTTTTATCACGAACAAACAATCATACATGAATCATGTCTATGTGATTCTTTCTAGTGAGTCTAAACACAGTTGTCAAAAGCAAACCGGAAGTTTAGGATGATCGCTTCTTCCTAATCTGCTTTACAACCAACCTTTGGTTTGAGTTATTTAGTTAATTTTAGTTTTTAAAACCAAACAATCCAAATTATTGATATTACTTTCTGCAAATTAGGTTAATTTAGTTAAAGTGCAAAACTATAAAATCAACACATTTTCCACATACTCCCTGAGTTCGATACCCATTTACCACTATCGATAGTTGTTATTTGGATTAAATTTGCGTGTACCTACGACAGCACGTCAATAACGCAACGATATATAATGTGTTAAAAGCACTTATATATAGGAAGTACCAGCGGCGTATCCACCATGCTTTTAACACATTACACCCGCCCCGTTACCTAATCACTTCCCTAACCCAATGGTTCAGACAGTTACAAATGGTTCACATATGTCATTGTTAGGATCGGAGGCTCTCATGATTGTTTTTGTTTGTATAATTTGTACATTAAGAGAATATGAAATACTGTAAAGTGCAGCGGAAATGAATACAAACTTTGTAAACACAATCAAAGAAGAGAATAGTTTCATAAACAAATGCTTCACATTAAGTTGAATGATTGAATTACAAAGCAAATGATTACAAGCATGCTTACAATACTAAACTCCCCCTCAGCCCGATGCTCCAAGGTTGGTTGCACAAGATGAAAGGATTAGACATGAGAAGAAGAACTTGCTCAGTCAAATCAAATGTAACAGTACAGGGTACTTCTCCATTTATAGGCAAACCAAACCACTGAGGCATCTCAGCTGACGTCACCATGAAAGTGACATTTAACAACCTAACAACCTGTAAACACTGCTCTATACAAACTACTGATGTCTAATAACTGATTATCAGTAAAATACAAAACATAGTAAAACTACTGCTTCACTTTCCCCTGATGTAGCTTGAGCACTGATGTTGAGCATCAGTGCTTTCTTCAAAGGTGATCAGTCCTTGAATGGGCAGTGCTTGTGTCTTCAGCAATACTTAGGAGGCATCAGTAGATAGAGCGTCAGTGTTTGTCTTCAGCAGTCTTTAGAGTTTCATCAGTGTTTGGTTCATCAGTTGTTCTATTGATCAGTACTTGAGGTCTATCAGCTGTTAGATAAACATTGTCAAGGGGAAAGCTTAAAGTAAATAGCTGCTTATTTAGAATCCACTGTTATGATCTGGTTTTGGCTTTCATTATTTGTTCCTCTGGTAGGGTTCAATCCCAACAATCTCCCCCTGGAACAGATAATGCCAAAACCATTCATTATTTTGGATTTTTATTTCTCATCAGAAGTTCCTTAGCTTGTCTTTTAAATTCTTCTTCAAAATCCTTGGAACTTGACACATCCTCATCCCTAAACAATGTAAGTTCAAGGAGATCCTGCAAATCTTCAACACTAAGGCCTAGTGCTTCTTTCCTTGATATGTACTTCACTTCGCCATTGGGTCTGACCAAGGTCAATACATGGGTCTTTTGATCATACATCCACTTTAATACTTTTAATCCTAATGGGTTTCTTGGGAGAGATTTATTTTTTGATGAGTTTGGAGATGTTGGCCTTGTGAAAAGTTGTAGGCTATCAGACATTTGTTTGAGGGCCATCTCAATGACATCATTTGATGCAGCTATGTCTTCTGCAGTTTCCTTTTCAATTTGCTCTTGTCTCTTTTGTTGATCTGGCTCAATGTCTAATATTTCTGCTGAGTCATTTGGTGATGCAGGTTTGGTTAATACCCTTTTAGCAAGGTCTTGAATCTTAGCTGATTTATCTTCTTTTAGATCTATTTTCTTGATGGCATCCTTGAAGTACTCAGCTTCCTTTTCTTTCACATCTTCACTGGTTAATGATTTCCCTTCTTCTTGGTTTGTCACAAGGATAGGATTATCTACTGATGAGACCAGTGATTGAAGAGCATTTAATTGTTGTTCCAGCTTATTGTAGTCGGGCTTGATTGGAGTGCCTGAGACAGTTATTCTCCTTTTCTTAAGCCTTTCATAAGCTTCATCAGTGTACTGCTTTGTCCATTTTGCTATGGCAGTGGCAGTATCCACTTTTGCATCCACTAGCTCCTGTTTCTTTCTTTTGTACTCAGATGTTAGGTCAGCAATGAGCATTTTGTATTTGTTCCAATTTGGAGCAGTCTTCTTCTTTCTTGGATCCTTTTTAATCCTTTCAATTCTGTCTGTCTCGTGCTTTAAAGCAACTATTGGCCATTCTTCAAATTGGTTTTCTTCAGCAGGATATAATTTGTCTAGATCTTGTGCATAATCTTCCATCTGCTTGACTTTTGTGAGCAAGAATTCCAATTTTTCAGCAGTGGCTTCGTCACTTTGACCTTCACATTCAATTTTGGCTCTTATCTTAGCCTGCCTTGCTTTGAGCTCAAGGTATTCATCCACACTTTATGGAACTATGAAGCCTATGAGAGAAGGGAATCTTCTTGTTGATGGATCATCTTCAGTATAAAATTGTCTTATCTCATTTTTCACAGCTTCCAGTTCCATCGGATATTTTGCAGCATTTGGATCATATTTGTCCTCATTTTCCTGAGTAATTTTTCTTTTTCTGGTGTAAAGCTTTATGGATGAAAGGGATTTTGGTTGTGATGTAGGAATAGTGAGAGCAGTGGTTGATGGTTGACTAACAGCTGTTGAAACAGTTGGTGCTTCAACCACTGTTGTCATTACAACAGATGTTGTAACATCTGTTGTCTTCTGCTTTTGAACAGGGGTTGAAATGGCAGTGGTTTGAGTGGTGGAAAGTGTCTGACTAACGATTGTTGAAACAACTGGTGTTTCAACCACTATTGTCATTACAGCAGATGTTGTAACATCTGCTGTCTTCTACTTTTTGGCAGGAGGTGATGATGGGGTGGCTGTTTTTGGTGGTGAATTTGGTTTTGGTGATGTGATCACAGATGATGATGATGGTGTAGCAGTGGTTGTGGTGGTGTGTGGTGATGTGGTGTGTGTTGATACTGCAGCTTTGGTTTGGCTATTCTTTTCAGGCTCAATGTAAATACCATCTTCAATTCCCTTCTTCTTCCACTTGATCTTCTCCCCCTTTTTGGCATTATTTGGGAAAGGTTCATTCATGAAAAGGACAGTGTGAGGAATTTTTCCAGAGGTACTTTGGATATGAGCCTTGATAGCTTTGATGTCTTCCTGAGTATCTTTAAACCTTGATTCCACCATGTTTGTCAGCTTTTGTACATGTATAGCATGCTGCTGATCAGCCATCTGTTTTTGTCTTTCCAGCAGTGGTTGGAACATATTCCATAGCTCATTTGCAGTAGGTGCAGGTTGTGCAGGTGCTTGAGCTGGAGTAGCAGTGGATTGTGCTTTTTGAGCTTTCAACAGCTGTTGCACCATATCCTTTATTTCAGCAACTGAGGTCTCCAGATTTTCAACTCTGCCCGTGAATTCCTGATATTTTGAATCATCACCCAAGTTAATGGGATCATTTGAATCCCCACCAGTAGTGGTTGTACCATTGTGTAACTTAGGAACTGAATCCCAAAAGTCATTCATTGATGCCCCTTGTTCTTGGTACTGGGGACTTCTTTCTTCAGCACTTGATAGCCTTTTGAGGGTACCAGTGGGCAGAACAACCTCACTGGTGGTTCTCAGAGGTGCTATTGAAGAAATTGCCTTCAAGGGAGTCTTATGAATGAAACCACTGTCCAAATGTAAACCAGTGGGTTCAACTTTTGTAGTGGCTGCTCCACTTAAACTACTGACAGGAGTTACTTGTAACTCCTGCAGTGTAACCTCCTCAATTGTTGCTGGGATAGCAGAGGTATAGACATCAGACCCAGTCACTTATGGGAGTATACACTCAGTGATAGGTGATTGAGAGGAACTGGTTTGTGTCTGAGCTACATTCACTGCATGCAACAAGGGTAACATGGATTGTGGTAATATGAGGGGTGAGGATAATGGAGTTGAAAGAGACATGTCCTTGGGATCAGGACTGTGGAAGATGGATCCGAGTGGGTCCAGAGCTTCATATTGTCGGGTCCCTGTGTTTACAACCTGATCATTTTGTGAGGATGCAGGAGGAGTTTGAGGCAAGGGTGGAGATCTTTCTTCCATCTGCTGTGAGGAAGTAGCAGCAGTGGTTATTGGTGACATTTGTGTTGTCACTGGCAGTGGCTCTGGGATCTCATCTTCCAGAGGTGCCTTTGTTTTGGGTTTGGGGGGCTTTCTGGATGTTTTCTTTTTGGTCTTTTTAGTGGTGGCAGGTGTGGGTTTCAAAACAGTGGGTGTGCTGCCTTGGTCACCTGGAGCAGTGGGCTCAGCAGCCGATACCAGAGGAGCAGTTTCATCTGCTAAATTCTGCTCAGGCACCTCTGCTTTTGTTTTTATTGGTGCCAACATTCTAGAGAATGTTTCAGGCGTTAAGCCATTTATTTTAAAGTGAGCACCTTGTTTGAGCAGTTCTGCATCTTCTTTTCCAATTTTTTGTTCAAAATAGTAGCTTAGAAGCCTTGGAAAGAGCAGAAATGATTTGATATCAACATTTTTTACCAAATCATCAAAAATCTCCTGGGAATAATTAAAATTTTCATTATTCAAAATTGCATATCCCAGGCATTGAATTTTTTATGGTATTTCGTTAAAAGCAGTTGTTTTATTAGAAACACACATCAACAGAGTGTGAAATAAAAACCTTGGTGTTGATGCACGGAATGTTTGTTGACTACGTTTGCATTGAGTCTTAGGTCAAGTTAGGTTAGATCGGAGCTTGAAAGTCAAAATTAGGGTTGAACTTGACTATTTCGCTCATATGTACATTTTAGTACAGGTTTCGCTTATAGGTCATTGTTAGGGTTTCGCTTATGTGGTTACATGGGGGTTTCGCTTTTAAGACACATGGGATTTCGCTCATAAGGTCTGTCATATGAGCGAAATCAGACTGACTATATATACCCTGTTGTGTGTCTTCATTTGTAACTTGGAGCGAAACCTGGTCATATGCTTTGTAACGAAACTCTGTCAAAATCGATTCAGAAAGCATCAATATAGAAGGAAATTGAAAGGAACTGTTGTGTTACTTCATTTATACTGATTCCGCCTTTGTATTTGAAGATGAACTGCCTTATACTGACTCTTTAGGGTCGCAAACCGGTCCAACAAGTGGTATCAGAGCTCAGGACGAGGAGTTCATACTACTACAGCTTGATTCTACCAGATTCTCTTACTTCTACTCACTTTCTCTCATACTTTTTCGATTTGAACTGGTTCCTACGGTTGAAAAGGCCCGAATTTCAAATATAACGTGTGAAACAGAGTAATAACAAACCCTGTAAAGAATCAGGTTAAAATTCGGACTAAAAAATGGTGAAAATTGGCTAAAACCTGATTTCGCTTTTTCGGACAATCGAAGGGTTTCGCTCGAAATAACCCTAATTTCACTCTTAGGGACTTGAATTGTCTGATTTCGCTCATTGGAACCTATCTGATTTCGCTCATTGGAACCTATCTGATTTCGGTCATACGGACACAAAATCAGATTTCGCTCTTGGAGACATCTTGATTTCGCTGATAGGGACATTTACTGATTTCGCTTATCAGTCACACTACTGATTTCGCTTTTGTGTCATTAAAGCTGATTTCGCTATTTAGTCACTGTTTTCCAAAATTTCGAAAATTTTTTCTAAGTGTTTGCTGATTTTGCAGGTACATTCAAGATGGATGATATTTTCTTGAACCCGTTTAGCGACATGTACGCATTTGCTGGAAATTCGGGAGACGATTCATCTACAAGCAACAACAATGAGAACCCGCCTAACGCCAAGAAGAAATTATCGGATGCTTTGGAGGTTGAAAGTGCTTTCGGAACTTACAATAAACCACCAAAGTTGATGGCTATCGAGGAGTATAGTCGGTGGGCAAAGAAATTCGAAGATTGGTTGATGGCTTTTGCGTTCCCTAGCTGGAAGAGTCTCAAAAACGGATACGATAATGGAGGCAAAGAGGGTCAAACTTTGTCAACATCTGATGAGATAGAGTCGTTTGTGGCTGAGCAGAAATGTGTGGCATTATTGTTTCAATCTGTGCGTGAAGATATAATCTCTTTGATTGATTACTCTAGTGCTAAAGACCTCTGGGAAAAATTAGAAAAGAAATGCTTAGGAAGTACTGAAATCGTGAAAAACAAAAAGAAACTTCTTAGAAAAGAATTTGATTTGTTCGGGTGTTTAAAGAATGAGTCAGTTTCAAAAATGATCGAGAGGTTTGGGCACCTGAAGCTGGAACTAGCTAGACACGGAATTAAGTATCCTGAAGATGAGCTAGTTGACAAATTGTTCGATTCATTACCAGACGAGATGGATTGGAGATATTATGCTCTCATGCTAAAAAACACTATCTTGCCGAAAGATCTTACAGTGGATTTGTTGATTGAGAGACTTGAAAGTCACGAGCTGGAACTGAAGAAGACACACAAAGTCAATCACTCATTATACCAGCAGAACTTGGATTTGTATTATCCAAAGAGCATGATGCCAAAAACATCATCTCCCAAAACTGTGTTTTCTGCTGAGAATGTGTCCACAACGAACAAAGAAAGTCAAAACAGTCAAAGCAGTGAATATCAAATTGGTTATCACAGTGGATCTTCATCAAATTCAAACCAGTCTAAGGCAAAGAACTTGTTTCACTGCAATATCGCTGTAGACATGAAGAATACTCAGAATTTCAGCAAGGAGTCGGCCAAGCAGCAGATGCTTTTCCTAGCGTCGGTATTGGAATCGTATGAAAGCCTTGTAGCTGGGAAGATAGGCAACACCAACTTAACAAAAGAGGACTATGATCAAATAGATCCTGAAGAAATGGAACTAATAGACATAAGGTGGTGCATGGCCAGTGCTGTTCGTCGAGCTCAGCGTTTCATAGAAATAACTGACAGGAAGTCAATTGGTGGACCATCTACCAAGCTGGGTTTGATAAGTCCAAGGTCACGTGCTTCAAGTGTAAGCAGAAAGGTCACTTCAAGCGAGAATGCAGAAATGCATATGCTGATGAGTCGGAGAACCCATTCAGAGAGGATTACTACAAGAAGGCAATTTATCACCAGAATAAATCTGAGCCGCCTAGATTGAAGCAGGTTGAAGACAACAGAGAGAAATCTAGAGCTCTTGTAGTAATTTACGATGACGAAGGGTATGATTGGAGTGAAGAGGTACTACTGGAGGAAGATGCGGTTGGTTACGCATTCATGGCAAATAATGAACCTGTTCCGTGGAAAGACAACAGAAATGAAGAACAGAAGTATAATTACAGAAGGTTGTTGGCCACAAACAGAATGATCAGAATATCTGGTATCTTTTCGAAAGCAAAGAGAGCAAATAGATGGGATCCAGATAGAGAGTGTTATCTTGACCCATATGGAAACATTGCTATTGATCACAACATTCTTGATCTGGAGGCCATAATCAAAGAGTTAAAAGATGAAGATGATTATTGGCAGAATAAATGGTGGGGAACCGGAGACGAGAAGGAGAAAGAAGAGAAAGAGAAGTCTAAGAAAGTTGATACTGGAATCATTGATACTACTCAGGAGTTGACTGCTGAAAATCTCGGAAAGATGGCTGACAAGGTGCTGGCAGCTAAGGCGATTGAGGTAGATTCTAAATCCGTCTTTGAGTCTAAAAGCCAGGCCAGTTCAAACACGTCAACGACTAAATCAGGTAAGAAAGTTAATGGGGATGTTGATTGCAAAAATTGCATCAAAGAACGCAAATTTAGTAATACGATTACGTATCTCAACGGTAAGAAGGTTGAGGATCTGACAGAGAAAGTCAGAAAAGTTGAGGTTCAAATTCTTGATCGTGACAAGATGGTTAAAGCTTCAACTGAACGGATAAAAGAATTAACTAACAAAATTGAAAATGATAAAACTGATCATGAAAGAATTAGAAAAGAAAATGAAAAGTTAGTTCTTGAAAACCGTCAAATCACTGAAAAATTTGAGAAGCTTAAAACCACAATGAAAGATAATGATGATCGAAATGGTAAAACTTATAAAGAAAATATTCAACTAAAAGTCGTGCTTAGAGTAAAAGAAGAATCAATCAACCAACAACTGGATGAAATTGCTAAACTGAAACTTAAATTTCAAGAGGCTGAAATTGAAAACGAGTGAATCCAGTTGAAGCTTAACAGTTACAACTCCGCAAGCTTTGTTTTGCAACACATTGTTCCCAAACCCATCGGGAAAAACAAAGCTGGCGAAGATGTTTATGCTGATGGAACTGGGGTGTGTTTTCACAGAGTTCCACCACCGATTATGGAAAATTATTCGAAAAAGCAATCTGGGTTGGTTGAAATTGGAGAAGAAAGTGAAGTGAAACTTCCAGATTCAATTGAGGTCACGTTCACATCTTCCAATGACGATAGTGTTCAAAATGATGTTGTAAAAAGTGTTGTTGAAAATGTGCTAAAAACGGATAATGACACTACTGAGGAAGATGGATGTTTCTTGGACAAATACATTCTGAAACAAAAGTCCAAGAACAACTTAAATGAAGAATCAAATCTTGTCATGTACAAGATGTTGGGTTCAGATAAGTTATTTTCGGATTCTGAGTTTCCGATTGAGAATGTTAATGTGAACAAATTGACAAATGTTTTCAAGATGGTTGAAGTTGAGTTGTCAGAAGTGAACAATCTGAGCTAAATAAAGAGACAAATGAAAGATAAATCATACTACATGAAACCTGTAGTTCCACCGCATTTTTATAATAACAACAGAAACAATTGGTCGGGTGGTTATCAGGGTGGTAAGAATTATCAGAGAAGAAATGTTCAGAACAAGAGGTTTGTTGAAAAGAAAAAGTTTGTGAACAGTTCGAGTTCACTTACTGATGAAGAGAAAGAATTTTTTTCAAAATCAAATGAAGAGTTCTTTGAGAAGAGAGCTTCACAGTCTCAGTCTGAAGGCACGAATCGAGTAGTTGATACTCGAACATGCTTCAGATGTAATCAAGTTGGTCACATTGCACGAAAGTGTACCAACGTGAAGCCTAAGACTGAAACTGTGAAGATTCAACGGAAGAAAGTTGACGAGAAGGGTAAAGCAAAAAATGGTTGTTGAGAAAAAGAGTGTGAAAAATGACAACACCAAAGTGAAAAATGAACCCGTAAAGAAAGTGGTAACTAAAAATGACAAATTTTACAAACGGGTTGCATTATCTCAACAAGTTTGGAAACCTAAAACTGAGAAAAATATTTCACCTTCTGAGGATACAAGTCAAATTGATTATGATGTAAATTTTCCACCTTTGAAGGCTGAGAACTTTAAAATTCAAATTGCGAGAGTTAAAAGTGTCAAGGTTACACCCAAGGCTGATGAGGCCTGGGTAGACACAATGTTCGACTAAACAGTTTGAATTGCCGGAGCTTCCTTGATCGCGAAGCATGAATCGGCATCCTTATTGAAGTGTTTAAATCATATTGTTATATGTGCAGGATCTTCCGAGATTGGTTTCACGCTGGATTATGGACAGTAGAGCATCTCGACATATGACAGGGAAGACTGCATTGTTGTATGATGTGAAGAATATCAATGGAGGTTATGTAGGTTTTGTGGGAAATCAAGGAGGAAGTATTATTGGTGAAGGAACGTTATCCAATGGGATTGTTACGTTTGAGACAGTTAACTACATTGCTGAGCTGGAGAACAATCTGCTGAGTATTTTGCAGATCTGTGACAGGATGTATACCACTCACTTCACTGATAAAGCATGTTTGATCTTGAAACCAGGATTTGTAATCCCTGAGGAATGGATTATCATGAGGGCACCGAGAGTTAATGATCTGTACGTGTTGGATTTGAGCGTAGCTACTACAACCACAGGTCAAGCTCATTGTTTCGTGTCCAGAGAAACTGAAAAAGAATCGAGATTGTGGCACCGGAAGATGGGACATATACATCTTAGAAAAATGAATCACTTGGTGCACAATGATCTAGTTCTTGGAGTTCATGTCAAAGATTTTCATCTGGAAGGGGAGTGCATTACTTGTGTTAAAGGCAAGCAGAAGAAAAAGTCACACCCTACAAAGCAAGTCAATTTAGTCTCAAGACCCCTGGAGAGACTTCACATGGATTTGTTTGGTCCGGTGAATGTCAAGAGTATTACAGGAGACAAATATTGTCTTGTGGTCACTGATGATTATTCCAGATTTTCGTGGGTTTCTTTCTTGAAGACCAAAGACGAAACGTTTGACAGTTTGATGGCGTTGATCAAGAAGATTGAGAATCTGTACCAAAGGCGTATCAAAAGAATTCGAAGTGATAATGGTACTTCAAGAACAACAAGATGGAAGAATTTTGTGATGAAAGAGGTATTTTGCATGGGTTTAGTGCTCCGTATACTCCGCAGCAGAATGGAGTCGCAGAACGCAAAACCCAGACACTAATCGAGACGGCTAGAACGATGCTCACAGATTCAAAATTACCGATTAATTTTTGGGCTGAAGCTGTTTCCGCCGCATGCTATACGCTCAACAGGGTTCTCACTGTCAAAAAGTTCAACAAAACATGCTTTGAGTTAATCAATAACCGCAAACCGAATTTGAAGTATCTTGAACCGTTCGGGTCACCCTGTACTGTTCTAGAGCCTTATGGGAAGTTTGGTCCGAAGTGCATTGAAGGTATATTTGTTGGATATTCAAGTCCTACGCGACGTGTCTTCATTCCAAGTGAGAAGCGGATTATTGAAGCTGCAAATGTTGAATGTCAAGGTTATACTATGCCGCCACAAAATCCAGGAGATTCATGGCGTTATCATTATGACAAGTTGTGGGATTCATTTGACATGAGAGAAGAAGAAGAAGAAGAAGAAGAAGAAGAAGAAGAAGATTTCTTTGATGAGTCGGATATTTTGCGTGAATACGAGTCACAGCAAAGGTTCCCAGCTGAGTATTCTAGACGACCACGGGAAATTTCAAATGATAATGAAGCAGGTCCTAGTAATGCCGGTGAACATGATGATGTCCAACAGAATGAAGTTGCTCAAGATAATCAGTCGGTTGAGAATGATAATCAAGAAGCTGAGAATATGCCGATCTTTGATCATGGAGATTCAGATTCTGAGGGGGAGCAGATTCAGGATTTAAGTCAAACAAACCAAATTGGTGAACAAGGTGCAAATCAAAATGTTACTAATCTGGAAGGCGATGTGGATGTTCCAAGCGAAGTAATGCCGCGGACTCTTTCATATCATCCAGAGGAGTTGATCATAGGAGAATTGCAAGCAGGCGTTCGCATGAGACGTCAAATTGACCAGGGCCTTACATGTTTTTATTCTACAGTAGCACTTTTACAAACTAAATTTTCACTAAGTTGTTTCATTTCGCAGATCGAACCGCGAACTTACAAAGAGGCGCTTACTGAAGACTCTTGGGTCATTGCGATGCAAGAAGAGTTGAGTCAGTTTGAAAAATTGGGAGTGTGGAAGCTAGTGGATTTGCCAAATGGTCATAGAAAAATCAATACGAAATGGGTATTTAAGTGTAAGAGAGACGACAGAGGAGTTGTTGTAAGGAACAAAGCTCGACTCGTTGTTCAGGGCTTTAGTCAACAGGAGGGGATTGATTTTACAGAAGTCTATGCTCCTGTGGCACGACTAGAGGCAATCAGAATTTTCCTTGCATTTGCATCTTGGAAGAACTTCAAAGTATATCAGTTAGATGTAAAATCGGCGTTTCTTTATGGGAAGGTTAAAGAGGAGGTTTATGTCGGTCAGCCGCCGGGCTTCACCGATCAAATCCACAAAAACAAGGTCTACTTATTGGACAAAGCGCTGTATGGTTTACACCAGGCCCCGAGAGCTTGGTACGAGACTTTGTCTCAACACCTACTAGCCAACAGTTTCATACGTGGAAAAGTGGATGCCACTCTCTTCACTAAAGAAGTCGACGGTCATCTTCTGATAGTTCAGATTTATGTGGACGATATAATTTTTGGGTCAACGAATGAGAGTCTGTGCAAAGACTTTGAATCAGTGATGAAGCAAAAATTCGAAATGTCATCAATGGGGGAGATGAAATTCTTTTTGGGTCTGCAAGTTGAACAACTACCTAAGGGAATTTTCATTCACCAGACGAAGTATGTTCGTGATATTCTAGAGAAATTTGGGAAGTCAAGTTCTACTCCAGCTGCTACCCCACTTGCAACAAATCATGGGATTCACCCAGATCTCACCGGAGACAGGGCTGATGAGACGTTCTATCGTTCCACGATAGGTTCTTTGATGTACCTAACTGCTTCACGTCCTGATATCATGTACCCAACGTGCCTCGCAGCATCTAACCCGAGAGCTTCGCATATGATCATTGTGAAGAGGATATTACGCTACCTGAAAGGAACTCCTTCATTGGGGTTGTGGTATCCTAGAAAAGGCGACTTTACGCTCGAAGGGTATTCCGATTCGGATTACGGATGCTGCAAAGTTAATTCAAAATCAACAACTGCAGGATGCCAGTTCTTTGGACCTAGATTGGTTACCTGGCAGTGTAAGAAACAAACGTATGTGGCGTTATCTACATGTGAAGCGGAGTACGTGTCTGCTAGCAGTTGCTGCTCTCAGATCTTGTGGATACAGCAACAGATGCGCGACTACGGTTTGCAGTTTCTTAACACACCTCTTTTTGTTGATAATGAGGCCGCTATTAACATAACAAAGAATCCAGTACATCACGCTAAAACTAAACACATAGAAATTCGTCATCACTTTATTCGCGATTGTTTCGAGAAAAAGTTGATACGAATTGAGAAAATCCACACTGACGAACAGAAAGCTGATTTACATACCAAAGCTTTTGATAAAAATCGGTTTAAATATTTGTTAAAACTGAATGGTATGAAGCTTCTTTCGGTGTCGGATGGAATTGTGGGCGTTGATGAGAGTACTGTTGCGGATGAAGACGAAAAACAATCTGCAATGGTTTGTCGATTTTTTACTTGTTTTGGTATTTAGGGGGAGTAGATAGATGTATATAGTATATTTTCAGAAAATACAAAAACAGTAAAAAATGCAAAAAATATAAAAAAAACATGATAAAATTTTAAAATCCAAAAACAATATAAAATCTGAAAAACAGCTTGTGTAAAAAGAGAAAATGATAGTACATCGGCTAGACAATTACAGTATGCTAAAGAATTGTAAAGTTTAAAAGAGTTAAACAGTCTTACTAATGATGTGTCGATAGGTTTTCGCACATTTAGTAGATTTATTCGGGATATAAACCTAAAATTTCAAACTTGCGAATTTCGTGGGGAACACTACTTGGATATATAGGTAACCCCTGAAATCTCGTTTGAAAGGTCTCGTATTCTGATATACTAGGTCTTTATACTCAGTGATATCTAGGGTATTATTCTGGGACTTCTGCTGAATGGAAGTTCTGACCTAGTCCTTGGATAATACTTTCCGCAAATGCTTGAAATATAGCATAAGCCCTCAGCTGATTAAACAATAAAATTGATAATCATTGCTGTTGTAGCTAAAAGATCCTCTAAAGGGGACATAACGTAAAGTCGAAGCTGATATCTCTCTGCGCATATGGAAGTATCGACCTGAGATCCCTCAGCCCTCGCATTACCTAATTTATGTACAGATATCATTGTAGTATACTCACCTGTAAGACTAAATATCTGGGATCCTGGATAGGGGAGTATATTCAAGAGGTGGGACACATGAATGAGCGAAGTTCTTAAAACATCTAAATCGTATCCTGAATAGATTAAACTTTGTGTGAGAATTTAAGATGGATCAGTATATCGATAATCGAGGTGAATTGTTTAAATCTGTGTATGGAATGAAGCTTAACGGTACTTGTAGTTTGTCTGAAAAGCTGATATGATTCCCTGACACGCTCGCCAAAAATAAGTTTGTAAATAGTTTACTTTGTTTACTTTCTTCAATTTAAGTTTCCTATATTTCATTTCTTAGTTTAGAACACTTTATTAAAAATCCAAAAAGATTTTATTTCTGCTTTATTTCCGACAAACCAAAGTGGAGAGTTAATTGTTGGATTCTCGAAGATTGAAGCAGATGCAGGAAAAGTTCTAAGCTGAAGAATGAGGAGAGCTTACATTGTCAGAGTTTGAGTATCTTTCAAGTTAAAAACAAGTTCATTAATTTGATGCTTGTTATTTTCAGAAAATGTTTGAAATTGTTGTTTTAAAATCAGTTTGATTCGTCAAATGATCGACCAAGATCGTTAAGTTGAACTTGGTAGATTAATTGAGTAATCAGGGTCATTAACTTGGACCTGAATACTTAAGTGGATTTCTAGAACTGATAGATTGTGTGATTTTGTGAAAAGATATTTTGTAATGTTTGATGTTTGAGACACAGGTTTTGGACTTCATCATTCCCACGGAAGCTAATTGTCAAAGTTTGAACCAGATCAAGACCTCAGATTCTAGCATATTGAGAGAGGGAGTCTGTGAAAGGGGGAGTCTGGATCAACGGTCAAAGGGAAGTCTGAAGATGAAACCAGGACAAGATCATGAACCTGTGAAGATAGAGTTGTTTATAATGAAAAGACAGAGTTGTAGAAAAGACCAAGACTGAAGACTCGGAGCCGAAGACTTCGTCAACATCCAAGGGGGAGTCTGTTGATGCACGGAATGTCGGTTGACTACGTTTGCATTAAGTCTTAGGTCAAGTTAGGTTAGATTGGAGCTTGAAAGTCAAAATTAGGGTTTAACTTGACTATTTCGCTCATATGTACATTTTAGTATAGGTTTCGCTTATAGGTCATTGTTAGGGTTTCGCTTATGTGGTTACATGGGGGTTTCGCTTTAAAGACACATGGGATTTCGCTCATAAGGTCTGTCATATGAGCGAAATCAGACTGACTATATATACCCTGTTGTGTGTCTTCATTTGTAACTTGGAGCGAAACCTTGTCATATGCTTTATAACGAAACTCTATCAAAATCGATTCAGAAAGCATCAATATAGAAGGAAATTGAAAGGAACTGCTATGTTACTTCATTTACACTGATTCCGCCTTTGTATTTGAAGATGAACTGCCTTATACTGACTGTTTAGGGTCGCAAACCAGTCCAACACTTGGTGCAGAAGGGAAGAAACCTTTTTGTAAGGTATCCCTTTTTGGTTGCTCTGCATAACCCCTATTCATGAAATCCTTTTTCAACTCAGTTTTAGAAAAAGAGGTTTTACCTTTCAGATCATCGAGTTTGAATACTTCTGAAATTGATTTTGGAGATATTTGAATTTCTTTAGCCTGTATCAAGGAGTTTATGGCTGTGACAATGTCTCCTTGTTTCTCAAGGGTAGCCTTTTTCCAGAACTCTCTCTGGGTTTGTAGCTAGATAGGAGCATCTGCTGTTAGCAAAGTTTTGTACTTTGATGCAGATAAAGTGTTGATGATGGAATCGAAGGTGTTGTTGGAAGTGGATTTTGTGAGAACACCCAAGTAGTTGTGAGGGGATTTGTATGGTATTTCGTTCGGTTCAGCGGCCATTTGAGTGGCGTCTTTAGAAGCGGATGAAGAAGATGATTTTGATTTTGATTTCGTCATTTTGATGAGGAAGATCGAAGAATGTTTTTGTGAAGAAGAGTGGGAAACTGCTTTGAGAAGAGAATTTTTGGAATTCAATTCGACAGTGTGAGCCCCTATTTGGGTTTAATCAGGGTTTTATTTAGGGAAAAAGTAAGTGCTGATGTGGCAGCGGTTATAATGATCTGATGGCTAAAAACTGAACACGTGCCAAGCCCGGATGAAAGGATGAATGATGGAGGACAGTTGTTTAGAAAGCCACTGATGAAGCAAGTATCACTGGTTACAACGGTAATAAATGGAACAGTGGGTGATTTTTACCATCAGTGGATAGCATATTAGTGGATAGAACACTGATTTTGAACAACATTGCATATCAAGAAAATGAGAGGGCAGAAGTTGACTTTCAGCAGTGGACAGTGTTTAGGAACCAGATGTTTTGATTACAACAGTGGAAGAAACAGTGGTGAGGTTTTTTTTTTTTTTTTTTTTTTTTTTTTTTTTTTTTTTTACTATTACATCAGCAACTTTTAGTGCAGCAGTGGTTGAACTTTTGACAAATAATTTGAGCATCTGCTTGTTCAAATAAGGGAATTGATTTGTCTTGTGTAAACACAATATCTTGTCCAACATCTGTTAATATACATCTGCAGAAATGCTATACTTAACAATTTGCATTTTAGATGCAAGTTATCAATTTAATTTATCAGCAGTTTTTTCAGGAATTTTATGTTCGAGGTTTTACCACATTTTATAATAAGTTTTGGTGCTTTTATGAATTCATGACAGTGGTTTAGTATCCCAGATGATGAAAAACCTTTTACTGAGGTTACTCATTTTGTGTCTAATTATTTGAATTAGAACATGAGTATCTCAGTAGTTTAAAGTCTGTTAACAATCAATTTTTGGTCTGTGATAAAACAATATTGAGCTTGACACATGTACCCTTTCCTTTTGATCTATTTTTAAGGATAGTAACACCACATAAAAATAAGGAAATTACATCCTGACCAGAGATGAACTTTTTACTATCAAAAATGAGTAAAAGTACAAAATATATTATATAAAAAAACTATATCTGGTTTTATCTGAGAAAAAAAACACCTTTAAAAAAGGTAAGGTTATTTTGAAAATAACATCAAAAGGATCTGGTAACTTTCCAAATAAGCTCATAATTACATCATTCTCAAGTTGTATGACCACTGTTTGGGACCATTTTCTTATCAATTGATTGCAAAGTCCCCTTTTAGTTCAATCACTGGAGATACTATGGTTACCTGAACATTCCTGAATTAATGAATCCCCACAGTTACTTGATGACCATTGTTTTCCAAAATTTTGAACTCTTAAGTGTTTTACATTTATTCTCTTTTCCTTTGACTTCAAAAGTTTTGAGATAAACACACTTATGAGCTTTTATGATTTTACTTCTTCCCTTTCTATCCTTCCCATTCATAAGTAATGAGATACTTACTGGGAGGTATTTATTGAAGAAATACTTAATCCAGAATCATTTTGCAGTAATGTTTTGAGAGATCTGGCCACATTTAAACAGGTTTTATTACCAAATCTCACATTCGTATGATTTGGACTGTTTTGACCCCCGATTTTCTTAATGTGTTTTGACAGGGTTGATTTGGTCCTTTTGAGGATTTTCAACCTGCCTTTTAACACATAAGATTTCATGACTAAAGTTTTATTTCCCTCTTTCTACGTTAGCAAAATGCTAATGTTTATATGAACATAGGTTTTGTTAATCTGAGGTTCATACTTTAGCATTAAATATGATGAAATCATCACAAATTTCATAACAACAGTTGAAATCAATTTTGAAGGATGATAAAACACTGAAAGCTATGCATGATTTGTGCATGACATCACTTGTTGTTTGGAATTAGTGTATATTATGATATCTTGGTTGTTTTACAGAGTACCTGAATAATCATTTTGAACATGATTTCTCGTTGCTCTGTTTTTCAACTAAATAAAATCAACCTTAGTATCAATGAATTTTGAGCTGAACTGTTACGTCAAATTGATTGTTAGATCGAATTTGATTGTCCGAGCTCTGATACCAATTGTTAGGATCGGAGGCTCTCATGATTGTGTTTGTTTGTATAATATGTACATTAAGAGAATATAAAATAATGTAAAGTGCAGCGGAAATGAATACAAAGTTTGTAAACACAATCAAAGAAGAGAATAGTTTGATAAACAAATGCTTCACATTAAGTTGAATGATTGAATTACAAAGCAAATGATTACAAGCATGCTTACAAGACTAAACTCCCCCTCAGCCTGATGCTCCAAGGTTGGTTGCACAAGATGAAAGGATTAGACATGAGAAGAAGAACTTGCTCAGTCAAATCAAATGGAACAGTACAGGGTACTGCTCCATTTATAGGCAAACCAAACCACTGAGGCATCTCAGCTGATCGTCACCATGAAAGTGACATCTAACAACCTAACAACATGTAAACACTATTCTATACAAACTACTGATGTCTAATAACTGATTATCAGTAAAATATAAAACATAGAAAAACTACTGCTTCACTTTCCACTGATGTAGCCTAAGCACTGATGTTGAGCATCAGTGCTTTCTTCAAAGGTGATCAGTCCTTGAATGGGCAGTGCTTGTGTCTTCAGCAGTACTTAGGAGGCATCAGTAGATAGAGTGTCAGTGTTTGTCTTCAGCAGTCTTTAGAGTTTCATCAGTGTTTGGTTCATCAGTTATTCTATTGAGCAGTACTTGAGGTCTATCAGCTGTTAGATAAACACTGTCAAGGGGAAAGCTTAAAGTAAACAACTACTTATTTAGAATCCACTGTAATGATCCGGTTTTAGCTTTCATTATCTGTTCCTCTGGTAGGGTTCAATCCCAACAGTCAAATGGTTACAAATGGTTCATATCAATCAAATGATTACAAACGGTTCACATAAATCCAACGATTACAAATGGTTCTCATACATCCCATGATTACAAATGGTTCCCATACATCGAATGGTTACAAGTGGTTCACATCATTAAGTGATAACAAATGGTTCTCATAAATCAGAGGTTACAAATGGTTCAAACAATTCAAAATGTAAAACAACGGGCTAGCATGTTTGGTGAACATACATAGCAAGACATAATGAAATCATGTACTAATAGTGTACTAATGAACATAGCAAGTATATGATATGAAAACATGGAAAGCATGAAAGTAGCAAGTAGGCACATGTGTTTCACCCCAAAACGTTTGAAAAAAAGTAAAAGAGGGGACTATGTACTCACTTGAGGATGCTTAGAAGTCTTGAACAACAACCAAGCAAAGCTAGAGGGATCACAAAATCAAATGGCACCTAATATAGGTAACTATGTTAATAAACGGACCTAATCGGAGGATCGGGTAGCATGAGGGTTCGTAAACCAAATGAGTGTAAGAACTCATGCAATATGGTTGAACAAAGCCTACATACTAAAACGAAACATATGCTAAGTGCTTACGACCCATTACGACCCGTTTAGGTAGCTTACGCTACTTTAACGCGTCGTTTGCATAAAACGCTTTCGGACCGCCTAACTAGTCCTATGACAATTAAAATATGCCTTAACATGTCTAATATTGTTGTCTAATCAGTTTAGATATCAAAAGTTATGTTACATATGCTTAAAATGAATTTTGGCGTAAAAAGGGCATTTTGGTAATTTACCTAAGGCATATATACTACCTATCATATAACTAACTAAACGTCATGACCATAAGGTATAACCTCAGAAGGTTATTCCCTATACAACTATGGTCACCTAATGTGTTTGGTCGGATCCTAATGATCGACCAAACGGGTCGGGTTCAAAAGTATAAGCGATTGTTTAGATCGCTTACCTTACGACCCTATATAAGCACAAATCTAAAAGTGATGAGTTAAACATGTTAAAACATGTTTAGCGAATTTAGAAACAGGTTTGGTATCAAAACAAACGGTTTTGATACCTAAAAGTAGTTTGGTTACAAAATACACAAGAATACGCATTTTGGCCGAAACTACGACTCGCCACTATGCCTAGATAACGTGGTAATCAGTAGGTATAGTCATAAGAGACTAAAACCATCGTGATTACGCTCACGTTATGATGTTCAAACGAACTTCGTATTGACCATAAACTAGTCAATGCAGAAAGTCAAACAAAGTTTGACTTTCACGCTAAAAATGCATAAAAGAACGAAAGTGGACTTACAAAAGGTCCAAGGAGGTTTGATCCAATTTATTCTCAGGTATGAAGTGCAAGACTTCAACTTAGAGAATGAAAATCAGATCAAATGTGAGTTTGAGAGCAAACGGGGTGGGGTTTATATAGTTTTTGCACAACCGTTAAGATCGTTCATCGTAAAACGAGCTTCGATCTCATCCGTACACATGTGCCCATGGTTTTGTGAAACCATGGGAGCCCCTAGTTTCATTAAAACCATGTGCAAATGAGGGGAATAGCTGGAATTTAGATTTTTCATTTTGATCCCTTCCTAAGATAACTATGGCAGAATGTCAATTTTGGTCTCTGAATGTGCAAAACATGGTTTTTGATACATTTTTGACACGTTTAAGCCTCGTTAATCCCATTTCAAGGCTCTAAAATGAAGTTAAAGTGTAGGGAACATGAAACATGCTCAAAAATATCTCGGATGTCGGTTCGTTTGGTCGTACGGTTGCGTTGTTCGGCTAATTACGACGGAAGTCGTAACGAATGCAAAAACGATCCAAATTAAGCGACGAATGGAATTTTATCATGCCAATCACTAAAATAAAATATTTAAATGATTACTTAAATTTTTGGAAGTCCGGATATATTCAGAACGTAAGATATGCGCGAAAATGCAATCTTGTGCACTTTTTGACGCTTTTAGTCCCTATTGATCAAGAAAGTTTATTGCACAAAACATCTCAAAGCCTATTTCTAAGCTATGTAAAGGATATTTAGGGCATATTTAACTTATGATCAAGTTCCGGAATGTTCGTTACAGTACAAATCAGCATACTTTCGTAGTTTGTCGAAATTAGTCCCTGTAAGCGAATAAACTTGATTTCGCCACACCAAACCCTCCAAAACTTATTTCTAAGTTATGTAAAGGTTATTTAAGGTATGTTAAGCCTATTTCACTATTCCGAAGTGTTCGTTGCATTAAACTGGTTATATTTACGCATCAGTGCGCGTATAACCTTCTAGAAAGCGATTTAAAGCTTGAAATCGAACAAAAATTGATATGTGCAAAAGATACACATATTTATAAAAATCCCAAGTATGAAATACAATATTTCATTGGTTTGGTATTTGTTTGATGGTCGCAGAGGCACAGGTGTCATAGTCTCCCCTACTTTAGGAAATTTCTTCCCGAAATTTATTCGTAAGAGTCTGTCTGTGATGCTGTGTTAAATATTTGTCTTGCATGGAATCTAGGGTGTTTATCTATTTGCGTAGAATAACCCATCAAAGATATGCAAGGCATAATCCTGTTATTTCTCTCAACGGACATTCTTCAGAAACGAAAATGAACGGAATGAGTCATTTTCCTCAATGGGTATTCTTCAGAAATGGAAATGAAGGAAGAAAAATCAAGGATATTCATTTCCCTCGATGGATATTCTTCAGAAGAATTTCTAATTTATTGATTTAATCTGGTCTGGAAGTCATCAGTTCGAGCCTGATTAACCCTAAACCCAATGTGAGTTTTTCATTTTGATTTGCTACCCCGCCGTGATTGAATGAGAATGGATAAGAGGCTCATGGGATTGACGTGAGGGGGCAGGGATGGCTATATTTCTGGGAGCGAATTCCGGGCGAATATGAAGCGCATGGATACAAGTTAGGCCTTGGAATGAAAGACAATTCTGAATCCGCTTTATCTACGAACAAGGAAGCTATAAGTAATGCAACTATGAATCTCATGGAGAGTTCGATCTAGGCTCAGGATGAACGTTGGCGGCATGCTTAACACATGCAAGTCGGACGGGAAGTGGTGTTTCCAGTGGCGGACGGGTGAGTAACGCATAAGAACCTGCCCTTGGGAGGGGAACAACAGCTGGAAACGGCTGCTTTGATTGCCTCTACATCAGGGAAATTTGGTAAATTTTTTTCATTGAATGCTTTGTATCCGCGATAATCTCATTTCTTTCGATGAAGAAGAGATCCACCTTCTTATCTTATATTTCTACATCTAGGATCCGACTTGTATCATGGATACTAATAGGAACTTAACGATTATGGCAAAAAAAAGTTTGATTCAGAGGGAAAAGAAGAGGAAAAAATTGGAACAGAAATATCATTTGATTCGTCGATCCTCAAAAGAAGAAATAAGCAAAGTTCGATCATTGAGTGACAAATGGGAAATTTATGGAAAGTTACAATCCCCACCGCGGAATAGTGCACCTACATTGTTCTTGTGACTCGGAATGAACCTTCGATGGGTATTCTTCAGAAACGAAAATGCATGGAATGAGTCATTTTCCTCAATGGGTATTCTTCAGAAATGGAAATGAAGGATTAAACAAAAGGATATTCATTTCCCTCGATGGGTATTCTTCAGAAATGAAAATGCACGGAATGAGTCATTTTCCTCAATGGGTATTCTTCAGAAATGGAAATGAATAGGGTTAACTCTAGACACATGACAAAACTTGCTGTGGTTTCTGTGCACTAAATTCCATAATTATGTACCCGTCCATAATTACGTAATTCCTTGCGCAGTCCGCACAGTGCATTTCATAATGTGTAGGGGAAGAAAATCAAACCTGTGATGAGTGTGACTAGACTACCATAGGGTCCTTTTAATTAGATCGACAAGTGATCTCTTTAGTTAGACTACCAAGGAGTCTTTTCAGCTATATTATCACATGATATTCCTAACCAGATTTTTGGATCAATCTGTTTAACTAGACCACTCAAGGGGTCCAATTATAGAATAGTACTTCGTAACCCAAGGGACTTAACTACAATGTAGAAGTCCATTAAGGATTTGAGATAGTACCCTTGGATATCCTACTATGAATCCCTTATACGAAGATATGGAAGATTCTACGAGGATTTGGATAACAAAAATTTGGATCACACAAAAACATAAAAGGGAACACATAAGCACATAATCACATAATTGTTTAACTTGACATTTAATTTGCTATCTTTGGACACGAATATTTAAAGCATACCAGGAATCCAATCCGTGGATTTCATTTAGCACTTTAATCATTTTCAAGAATCTATCTATGAAGATAGGAAAATCTTTATAGGAATTCGGCTTTGTCCTTATTGAACCGTAATGTACGTATTGAATCATACAAAGAATTCAATTAAGGGCTCCGATGAACGATACCCATCCATAGGGATCTAATTAAGAGGATAGAAAGATCCTATATGGATTTTGGAATTTGTGTAACGAGAGGTGTTTGGACACCTTGCACTAGGCGTGCTTAAGTCGATACACAAGGTAGAAAGTTCATGAGGTTGAGGCGCTAGATATGCCAAGGCGACATATGAAGCAGAATTTGAAGGTTGAGTAGCAGCAGGATTTGTAACAGCTTTGCTTTGGATTGCAAAGCGGCACATGTTAACCAAATGTCCCGATCGTCCACCGTAGGTACATTTGAAACAGGGTATTTGATTCGGATGATGACGGTGGCATTGATTGCACCGAGGAGCAATTCCCTTATACGGCTTCATCCCTGAGGCGAGTCATGGTAATAGCTAAATCAACAGTCCTCTGGAGTACGATGCCTATTTGCTGGGTAATTGCGGCACCTGGTTCGGACATTTGAGTGTTGTTGCGATGAAGAGGCATCTTGAAGATAATGGAAGGCATAGGAGGAAACAAGCGAAAGATAGTCAAAAGAAAATGACAACGCATGAAGATTGTGACCATTTGTTTGTTACCAAAGGCAAACAAATAAGACAGTGACTAATCAAAGTATGCGGGTCACATTAATGTATCACGAAGACATGCTTTAGCCTATAAGTGGACACTCACTCCAAGAGTTCCCAGGTAAGAATGACTAGTCCGATTATGTGGATTTGTATGAACACTCTAGCCTTAGACAGAAAACTCAGAGTACAGGCGTCCACCCTTCCAGATTGCGCGTGTTCACATTATAAGACCCAAACTTTGACGGGATCTTGAAAACTTTGAAGGTTCAAAACCTTATAATAAATCATCCTAGAACAGATGATTAGTTTTCAAAGCAGATTCAAGATTCATGTTCTTGTTGTGGTTGTCACCTAAGGATAAGTGACGGTATTGTTTTAAGATCTAAACACAAGATAACTTGTGTTAGGATCCTAGGAAGGTTATAGTTTAGGTCAAAGCATTACTAATAACCTAATTCCCTATAACCATTGGCTCTGATACCAACTTTTCTGTCACACCCCGACCACGTAAAACAAAAAAACGTGGCGGAAACGTCGGGGAGTGTTGTAACAGAATCATTGTTTCACAACCATGGATCAAACAGTTTCGTTTTATTGAATTAAATGTATTACATTACATTGGAATTAGAAACAAAACACGAACAAATAGACTTTCATAGTTATTAAGTCACTAAGGCCTTGTCCATTCCTATGTGAGCATACACCAATATCATCAACTATTGTACCTGAAACACATGTGAAAATACGTCAGCATAAAAATGCCGGCGAGTACATAGGTTTTATGTGAGTGTCAGATTCATGGCTCGTTTTACATGTTGCAATACTTATTTAAAAACCTTGTTTTGTAAAGTATGGTATTGCGACATAATTAACCAACTCAAATCAAATTGGATATGATTTATAAAATCTCGTTGCCATGATTTTTAACTCCAAAACATTTGTTTTATGAAATCAAATTGTAAAACATATAGTAGAAACTCGTTAACAAAACTCGTATGGTTTATATTATTCAGAAAACATCATTGTGTGACATTGTTTCAAAATCGTTTACCCAAGTGATCTAGATAACACAACAATATACAATGTGTTAAAAGCACTTATATATAGGAAGTACCAGCGCCGTATCCACCATGCTTTTAACACATTACACCCGCCCCGTTACCTAATCACTTCACTAACCCAATGGTTCAGATAGTTAAAAATGGTTCACATATGTCAAATGGTTACAAATGGTTCATATCAATCAAATGATTACAAATGGTTCACATACATCCAACGATTACAAATGGTTCTCATACATCCCATGATTACAAATGGTTCCCATACATCGAATGGTTACAAATGGTTCACATCATCGAGTGGTAACAAATGGTTCTCATAAATCAGAGGTTACAAATGGTTCAAACAGTTCAAAATGTAAAACAATGGGCTAGCATGTTAAGTGAACATACATAGCAAAACATAATGAAATCATGTACTAATAGTGTACTAATGAACATAGCAAGTATATGATATGAAAACATGGAAAACATGAAAGTAGAAAGTAGGCACATATGTTTCACCCCAAAATGTTTGAAAAACAGTAAAAGAGGGGACTATGTACTCACTTGAGGGTGCTTAGAAGTCTTGAACAACAACCAAGCAAAGCTAGAGGGATCACATAATCAAACGGCACCTAATATAGGTAACTATGTTAATAAACGGACCTAATCGAAGGATCGGGTAGCATGAGGGTTCGTAAACCAAATGAGTGTAAGAACTCTTGCAATATGGTTTAACAAAGCCAACATACTAAAACGAAACCTATGCTAAGTGCTTACGACCCATTACGACTCGTTTAGGTAGCTTACGCTACTTTAACGCGTTGTTTGCGTAAAACGCGTTCGGACCGCCTAACTAGTCCTATGACAAGTAAAATATGCCTTAACATGTCTAATATTGTTGTCTAATCAGTTTAGATATCAAAAGTTATGTTACATATGCTTAAAATGAATTTTGGCATAAAAGGGCATTTTGGTAATTTACCTAAGGCGTATATACTACCTATCATATAACTAACTAAACGTCATGACCATAAGGTATAACCTCGGAAGGTTATTCCCTATACAACTATGGTCACCTAATGTGTTTGGTCGGATCCTAATGATCGTCCAAACGGGTCGGGTTCGAAAGTATAAGCGATTGTTTAGTGTCACCCCCCGACCACGTAAAACAACAAAACGTGGCGGAAACGTCGGGGAGTGTTGTAACAGAATCATTGTTTCACAACCATGGAATAAACAGTTTCGTTTTATTAAATCAAATGTATTACATTACATTGGAAGTTGAAACAAAATACAAACAAATAGTCTTTCATTGTTATTAAGTCACTAAAAGCTCATCCATCCCTATGTGAGCGTACACAAATATCATCATCAACTATCATCAACTATTATACCTGAAACACATGTGAAAATACGTCAGCATAAAAATGCCGGCGAGTACATAGTTTTTAGGTGAGTGTTAGACTCATGGCTCGTTTTACATGTTGCGATGCTTATTTAAAAACAAACCTTATTTTGAAAAGTATTGCATTGTGACATAATTAACCAACTCAAATCAAGTTGATTATAATTTATAAAATCTCGTAGCCATGATTCTTAACTCCAAAGCATTTGTTTAATTTAACCCAGATTGGAAATCGTTTTTGAAATAAAAACTCGAATAATATATATATATATATATATATATATATATATATATATATATATATATATATATATATATATATATTGTTAGAAAAACCTTGTAATATAACTTTGTTTTGATAACAATTGCCCAAGTGATCTAGATAACGCAACGACATATAATGTGTTAGAAGCACTTATATATAGGAAGTACCAGCAGCGTATCCACCATGCTTTTAACACATTACACCCGCCCCGTTACCTAATCACTTCCCTAACCCAACGGTTCAAACAGTTACAAATGGTTCATGTCAATCAACAGATACAAACGGTTCACACGGTTCAACAGTTACAAACGGTTCACATAATTCAATGGTTACAAACGGTTCACATAATCAAATGGTTACAACGGTTCATATGGTCAAATAGTTACAACGGTTCAAAATGTAATTCAATGTGTCCATATGCTGGATGAGCATATGCAGCAAAATGTAATGTAAAACGATGTACTAAGTATGCACGCAATGGACATACATAGCATAAAAACATAATGAAATCATGTACTAATAGGGTACTAATGAACATAGCAAGCATGTGATATAAAAACATGAAAACATGAAAGTAACAAGTAGGCACATGTGTTTCACCCCAAAACGTTTGAAAAATAGTAAAAGAGGGGTCTATGTACTCACTTGAGGGTGCTTAGAAGTCTTGAAAAACAACCAAGCAAAGCTAGAGGGGTCACGGAAATCAAACGACACCTAATATAGGTAACTACATTAATAACCGGACCTAAATCGAGAGATTGGATAGAATGAGGTTCGTAAACCAAATGAGTAAAGGAACTCATGTAATATGGTTTAACAAAGCCTACATTCTAAAAAGAAACCTAACCTAAGTGTTTACGACCCATTTCGACCTGTTTAGGTAGCTTATGCTACTTTAACGCGTCGTTCGCGTAAAACGCGTTCGGACCACCTAACTAGTCATATGACAAGTATTATATGCCTTAACAAGTCTAAAAATGTTGCCTAATCAGTTTAAATGTCAAAATTTATGTTAAATATGTTTAAAATGAATTTATGTGTAAAAAGGGCATTTTAGTAATTTACCTAAGGCATATAAACTACCTATCATACAACTAAACGTCGTGACCATAATGTATAACCTCGGAAGGTTATTCCCTATACAACTATGGTCACTAAACATATTTGGTCGGATCCTAATGATCGACCAAACGGGTCTAGTTCGAAAGTCTAAGCGGGTGTTTAGTCCGCTTGACTTACGACTCTACACAAGCACTAATCTAAAAAGTGACGAGCTAAACATGCTAAAACATGTTTAGTTAAGTTAGAAAACAGGTTTGGTATCAAAACAAACCGTTTTGATACCTAAAAGTAGCTTGGTTACAAAAAACGCGAGAATACGCATTTTGGCCGAAGCTACGACTCATCACTGAACCTAGACAACGTGGTAATCAGTAGGTATAGTCACTAGGGACTATAACCATCGTGATTACGCTCACGTTATGAAGTTCAAACGAACTTCGCATTGACCATAAACTGGTCAAAGCAGAAAGTCAAACGCAGTTTGACTTTTACGATAAAAACGAATGGAAAGAACGAAAGAATACTTACAAAAGGTCCCCGCAAGCTATGATCAGATTTACTCTCAGGTTTGAAGCATAAACTTCAACTTAGAGAGCCAAAATCAGATCAATGTGGGTTTTGCAAGTGAAAGGAGATAGGTATTTATAGATTTCCTTGAACCGTTAAGATCATTTATCGAAAACCGAGCTTCAATCTCAACCATCCATGTGGGCACATGGTTTACAAATACAAGGGGCATCTAAATACCATCAAAATTGGCCAATAGAATCAAGGAAACCAAGTGCAAGAGCTGGAATAAGCTGGAAATAGCTGGAAACACATTCTGCTGGTCTGGGGAAGGCTTACAAACCGTAAGCAAAGGTCCATACGGACCGTAAGGACCTTGCAGGTCAGCAACTTTCAAAATTGGCAGTTTTAGTCTCTGAAGCCCCAAACTTGGTTTTTGATGCATTTTTGACACGTTTAAGCCCCGTTAACCCCATTTCAAAGTTCTTAAATGAAGTTAAAGTATAGGGATCTTAAAATATGCTCAAAAATATCTTGGTTGTCGGCTCGTTTGGTCGTACGGTTGCGTTGTTCGGTTAATTACGATGGAAGTCGTAACAGACGCAAAAACGATCCAAATTAAGCGACGAATGGATTTTTATTATGCCAAACACTAAAATAAAATACTTTAATGCTTACATAAATTTTTGGATGTCCGGATATATTCAGAACGTAAGATATGCGCGAAAATGCAAACTTATGCACTTTTTGACGCTTTTAGTCCCTATTGATCAAGAAAGTTTATTTTTGCGCACCAAACACCTCAAAGCCTATTTCTAAGCTATGTAAAGGATATTTAGGGCATATTTAACTTATGATCAAGTTCCGGAATGTTCATTACAGTATAAATCGACATACTTTCGCAGTTTGTCGAATTTAGTCCCTGTAAGCGAATAAACTTGATTTCGGCATACCAAACCATCCAAAACTTATTTCTAAGTTATGTAAAGGTTATTTAAGGTATGTTGAGCCTATTTCAGTGTTCCGGAGTGTTTGTTGCATTAAACTGGTTATATTTATGCATTAGATCGCATATAACCTTCTAGAAAGCGATTTAAAGCCCGAAATCGAACAAGAATTGATATGTGCAAATGATACACATATTTTTAAAAATCCCAAGTATGAAATACAATATTTCATTAATTTGGTTTTTATTTGATGGTCGCAGTGACCCAGGTGTCACAGTCTCCCCTGCTTTAGGAAATTTCGTCCCGAAATTTCTTCGTAGGAGTCTGTCTGTGACGCAATGTCAAATAACCACCAGAGATATGCAAGGCATAATCCTGTCATTTCCTTAACAGACATTCTTCAGAAACGAAAATGAACGGACGAAGTCATTTTCTTCAACGAGTATTCTTCAGAAGCGGAAATGAAGGAATAAACAAATGGAGATTCATTTCCTCAACGGACAATCTTCAGAAACGAAAATGAACAGACGGAGTCATTTTCAACGGGTGCTTCATCAGAAATGGAAATGAAAAGGACAAACAAACGGATATTCATTTCCTCAACGGACAATCTTCAGAAACGAAAATGAACAGACGGAGTCATTTTCAACGGGTGCTTCATCAGAAACAGAAATAAAAAGGATAAACAAACGGATATTCATTTCCTCAATGGACAATCTTCAAAAACGAAAATGAACAGACGGAGTCATTTTCAACGGTTTGTTCCTCAGAAACAGAAATGAAAAGGATAAACAAACAGATATTCATTTCCTCACCGGATAATCTTCAGAAACGTAAACGAACAGACGGAGTCATTTTCAACGGTTGCTTCCTAAAAAACGGAAATGAAAAGGACAAACAAACGGATATTCCTTTCCTCAACGGACAATCTTCAGAAACGAAAATGAACAGACAGAGTCATTTTCAACGGTTGCTTCCTCAGAAACAGAAATGAAAAGGGTTAACTCTAGATACATGACGAAACTTGCTGTGGTTTCTGTGCACTAAATTCCATAATTATTGTTGGTGCATACATCTGTCGACTTCGTCTTGTATCGAATCTTGTACTAGATTGTTAGATCAGGGCACGTTGTTCGAGAAAATAGAAGATTTAAGTGTAAAATAGGTTGATTCCGCTTGAAAGTGTACATGGTGGTTTCAAGCGAAATCAAGTATGTTAATTCTGCTTGAGTGATGATTTCGCTTGAGTGGAGATTTTGCTTGAACAAGTGATTCCGCTTAAGCATGTTCAAGCGAAATCAGAACTCTATAAATAGCCTTTCAAGCGAGATCAGTTAAAAACAGTTGTTGATTTGGATACCGAGGTGCTGTTGGTTTATCCAGTGATTGTAATCAGTGTTAAATCAATCAGAAAGAAGTTTAAAGTGATTTGCAAGCTGTTTCAAAGTTTGTTTCTTAGTTTCCGCCTCTGAAACAGATAAAAAAACTCCTCTAAACGACTCGTTTGGGTCACAACACGATCCCACAAGTGGTATCACAGCTCAGGAGGAGGAGTTCTTACCGATTAGGCTCAAAATTTCTGTTTTCTACATCTTCTTTTCAAAATTAACAACTTTTCACGGTTAAAATCGGCTCATTTTCTCACATATTGTGTAAAATTGTGTTTTAACAAATCCTTGAGAGTTTCAGAACAAAATTCAGATTAATAGTGACTAAAACGGACTAAAAAGATAATTCCGCTTGAACGAACACTTTCTGATTCCGTTGCAAAGTTGCTATTCCGCTTGAAAGTTCAAGCGAAATCAGTGATTCCGCTACAAATTGTACTGATTTCGTTTCAAATTGGTGATTTCGCTTCAAGAGGGTATTCCGCTTGAACAGGGTTTTTGTTTGAAAGCTTGATTTCTCTTGAAGAGGGTATTTCGCTTGAACTGGTCATTCCGTTTGAAAGCCCTATTTTGCTTGAACTTGATTCCGCTTGAAAAGTGTTGTTTTTGAAAAACGTGTTACCGAATCATGAGTGAAGAATTTTATAACGCATTCGCCACATCACCGACTACTCCGACTTCCATTGCTCAAAACATGAATTTGGAAAATGAGACTGGAACAATGCAAAAACCCCCGAAGCTAATGAGCATTGAGGAGTATTACGGATGGAAAGATAGGTTTAAAAACTGGGTTCAAGCTAATCATTTGAGATCATGGGAGTGTATTTTGAAAAAGTATGTTCTACCACGTACTGAACTGCAAGTTGAAAAACGATTTCTGAATTCAGTGACCAAGAACGAGACATGTACAAAGCTGAAAAGATGATGATTAGTCTACTTTAGCAAGCCATTAAAGAAGACATCTTTGTATTGCTTCAACATGACAAAACTTCAAAATGAATTTGGGATGCTCTTAAAATCAAATTTGAGGGAAGTGAGAAGATGATTAAGAGTAAAAAGGCACTGCTTAAGAAAGAATTTGATCTTTTCACAAGTTTGCCAGGGGAAGATACGAAGAAACTAATTGAAAGATATTGCCACTTAGTGCGATCTATGTCTATGTTAAGCATAACCAAAGATCGTGAAGAATGGGTCAAAAAATTAGCTGATGCTTTACCTCAAAAGGAGTGGGGGTACTTACTTGATGATCCTAAAGAACACTGGAGTATATGATGGTTTGACGATTTCTCAGTTCATCTAGAAGATTGAAGGTCAAGACCTTGAACAGCAAAAGATTGCAAGGATGAATAATCCGAGTGGTCAACAAGACGTAAAAAATGTATTATAAAGGCAATGTTCAAGAGGTTAAAAGAAGTCCGAAGATTCAAACTGCATTTAGTGCTGGAATTCATCTGAAAATGTTGATCAAGGTTCAAACAACAGCAGTGGCTTTTCTTCATATCCAAGTGTCAATCCAAAAAGTTCAACTTCAAGTTTTCATTCTCAAAGTACAAAGGGTGGTGGTTGTGTGATACAGTGCAATATAGCTTTAAATCTTCCAGAAGGTCAAATCTTTTCTGAAGAAATTGCAAAAGATCACATGTCTTTACTTGCAACTGTGCTACAATCCTATAAAGGTTTGGTTGCAGGAAGGATCGGAAATCCTATGCTGACAAACGAGGATTACGATCAAATAGACGCTGAAGAAATGGAGCTCATGGACATCAAATGGTGTCTAGCTAGTGTCCTGAGAAGAGCTGAAAAGTTCAAGATGATTACTGGAAGAAATGATTTTCTTGATGCACATGTTTCTACTTTAGGTTTTGATAAATCTAAAGTTACTTGTTTTCGATGCAGGGAGAAAGGTCATTTCAAGAGGGAATGCAAAAATCAAGAAGCAAGTGAAACAAAGAATCCATTTGGAAAAGATGACTACTACCGGAAAGCCATATATCAACAAGTTGGTCAACAACAACAACAACAAGAACCACAAGTGGCTCATGGTAGAAAAGTGATAGAAGATTCTTCAAAAAGAGCATGTTTAGTGAATCAAGAAAATTTCAGCTGGGATAAATACATTTCATCCAACAACAAAGCATGCTTAATCAATCAGGATGATGAAAGGTTACCTGAAGGTTTTAGCTGGGATATGTTTGTTGATGAAAAAGGAGAGTTTAAAGCCTTCATTGCTTAAATTGTAAAAGAATGTTTTTCTAAGACCAGTCCTATATGTGATTTTGTTAATGTATATCAATTCTTGAAATATCAAAATGTTGATTATTAAGATGTTTTCTTTTTGGATTCAAAGATAGCATAATGGCGTTGAGGCGTATGCTTGGGTTCTCTGATGGTGAGCTAATGAGATCTGATGCAAAACCTTGCTCGAGGTTGATGAGGCATACTGCTGGGGTTTTTAGTGTTGGTGGAGCCTTAGGATTTTGGATTCTCTGTCGTTTGCATTACAGTTTGTTCTCTTCTATCATATTTTTGCTTCTTATATGCCATGATAATCGCTAGAATCATTACTCATCTTGGGTCTAAGACATATCCTGTAACACTCTAAGACGCTGCATGCAAGTTAGAAAATTTACACCGTGACGAGGACACACGCCCTGTGAAAGCAACAAGAATTTCAGCAACCGAACCAGAAAAGTGGGTCTTGAACCGCAAGTACCTAGAACAGACGGTGACAATAGGCCACGCAACCGAGTGGATGAAAGGTATTGGTGTTCGTGTGAAGAATGAAGAAGAAAAGTTTGTTTCATCAGATGAAAGCTCACAAAATTCAGATGAAAGTTCATAAAGAGAAACTGTTTTTGATCAAACACCATCTGATTCAAGTTCTTTAGATGATAGTTCTGACAAGTCAATAGAGTTTGATCAATCACCAACTGATGATAGTGATGATGATGAAGAAGAAAGATGTGACAACCCGAACCTTCAAGGTTTGTACTGTTTCAATTTGTGATCCTTGTGATTCGCTCATTTCGCGTCTTTAATTTACTAAACTTTCGTTGAACATTGTGCTATGATATGTTGGTCGAGCGTGTTTGAGTGCTTAGATGGGCCGATCTTGTAACGGGCCCCAATTGCACACCTAGACTCATAACTGCACCCCTTTGGTATTGCATTTCGGCCCAAGATTTTCATTCCTTGTACTTGAAGGCATGATCCGAATGAAGCCCACTGTATTTGGGCCTGTTTTGGATGCGTAGTGCATGCACACCATACCCCAACCTACTCGGCCCACACTTTAGAACCAGGCTAAGGCCCATTCAGTTGGTTATACGTATATTAGGAGGGTTAGGGGATGTTTTCGTGATGATTGAAAAGGTAGCAAACCCTAAAGCCTTATTACTATTCTTGAGTTGTTCGGCAGCCGTGAATTCCATCCCGAGTATTACCTTCTCTGTGTCCGATCCATTGGTTAGTTTTCTTTATCTATTGACTTTTGTATATACATAGTGTCATTCATATGGGATTTGATTAACAGTAAATGTATGTGCACGTTTTATGGTAGCATGATGTCATGATGTGTATAAGGTGAATGATTAGAATGTTAAACATGTGATATAAAACAAGTTAATGTCAACGGCTATGTGTTAAATTCATGAGGACTTTGGATGAATGTTAAGTAGCAGTAAGTGATGTTTATGATTGTTTGATGTGACAGTTCAATGGGTATCAAAAATTACTGCTTATCAATGGATTAGATGGTATACATGATTATACGCACAGAGTGTCAGAATAGAATTAATGCTCATGTGAAACATTAAAAGGGTGTTGAGGCTTTAATGAGATTAGAATTTGCAATCAGGGGATCATGTGATTGAGGGGATCGAGGTTAGTGGGACGGTTTTATAGGGATTAAAAGGGGTGAATTGTTCAACCACACTTGCATTACACACTCTCATAACATATATTTAAATTACATGTTTCTAATCTTGTAACCCACATGAAATCTGACATGAATCGTACACCGGATTTCATCTTTATTTGGGCCGAACATCATTAATGGATCATACATTATTGTGTTGGGCTCCGATGGACACACGCACAGACACATTCACTACCTATCAGTTGGACCGAGCCTAGATGGGCCGACCAGCCCTGGGGAGCTGGAACGGGTCAGGCCACGTTGTAATGGGTTGTCCGTCTCTGGACCGCACCCTTTAAACCCATTTGCACACACAATCTGTTGGGCCACACTTGATTTAGAAAGCTTAAATGGATCGTTACGTGTAAATGGAATGTAGACTAGCAATGTAAAACGTGTAATGTAAATCTGTGGTATGGAGCCGAGCCCGTTAGGGATACGTGTATTAATTGTGTGAAAGTTTGCATGATATGTTTAACTGATGAGTAGACGATGAACCAAGGATACGTTGTACATGTTTTATGGTAATTTCTTGCGTGACATCGTGATCAACATGGTTGCAAACTGATTGCTATATATGAACCTTATAGGCTTTGATTAATTGCGTGTGGTCCAGTAAATAGTCTTACCGAGCAACCCAAGGTAAGTTCACACTCTTACCAAGGCATGGGATTCCCGGGGTGTTGGGAATGGGATTGAAAGGATAAGGTTGAATAGATTCATACGGACGCTATTAGTAGACTACCATACCATCGTCCTCGGTTGTGCAGGACACATACGTAAAACCTGCGTATACTTGTATTGCTCACTGTCCTCAGGTTGCGAAGGACACTCACGTAAAACCTACGTGAACCTATACTCACTACTGCCTCGGTTGTGTCAGGCACTTACGTAAAACCTACGTAAACCCCCACGTACCCCTATCCTCGGTTGTGAAGGATACTTACGTAAATCCTACGTAAACTTGTACGTATTACTGTTCTCGGTTGTGAAGAACACTAATGGTTACGCATAGTCTAGTGGATAAATAACATGGGTAGCCCCCACCAATAGAAACTAATATCGGCCCAGTAGAGCCACATGTTACATACGGACTTACTGTTATGCTTTTACTTACTGTGAACTCGCTCAACTAGTTGTTGACTCTCTGCTGCATGCCTTGCAGGACCTTAGGTACTAATGGAGCTTGCACAAGGAGGAGCAGGTCGTTGTGGGCAATGGACCGTGATTACTTATTAAACACTTATGACGTTTCAAACATTAATACTTATGTTGGGTTTTTTTTACATTAATGCTTCCGCTACACTTAATTATGTTGGTTGTGATAAACACCTTTCGTATTGTTGGGTATCTTTTACTACTATTTACATGTTCAATATGATTGGTGTCTTGATCCTGGTCATGTCACGCTCCCAAGCGGTGGTACTCCGCAGGTGGATTTTGGGGGTGTGACAGATTGGTATCAGAGCCATTGGTTATAGAGAACTTGGTTTTAATATGGGAAAACGTTTTATTAAAACCAGACTATAACCAGAACAGTGCTCTCAACGGTCCACAACGACGCTTCGCTCCACGTGCAAGACTCGACATTCTAGGTAATAAGGTTTATGTTTATTACCTGCATGCTAGAACTATATAGAACCTTGCTCGTATTACGCTTAGATACACATGACACTATTACATGAGAATACCTACGTGCTTACACTTTTCTGTCATCGCCCTACTCGCGAACCATTCTTACTTACGCTACCTTTACTATGAAGATCATGTCCGGACGTGTGAACATGACTCAAGCCCAGTTGGCGGCTCTCATTCAAGAACAAGTTGCTGCGGCACTTGCAGCTGCAAACGCAGGAGGTATACCCTGCAGTCGTAACTCATCCTAGGATCTTTAGATCCTACGTTCCTAACTAACTCATATGTTTAACCTCATTCTACTCTTACACATTAGGTCAACACGTTCAACAACCTGTGTGTACCTTCAAGAACTTCATGGACTGTCGTCCAAGTACATTTAGTGGCACTGAAGGAGCGGTTGGACTCCTCCACTGGTTTGAAAAGCTCGAGTCTGTGTTCGAGATGTGTGAATGCCCTGAGGCTCGCAGGGTGAAATACGCCACTGGCACGCTAGAAGGAATAGCACTAACTTGGTGGAACGCCCAAGTACAAATCTTAGGGTTGGTAGCTGCTAACGCCACACCCTGGAATGATTTCAAGGAACTGATCAAGATGGAATACTGCACTCGGGAAGACATCCATAAGTTGGAAGATGAGTTGTACCATCTGAAGATGACTGGGTCAGAGATCGAAGCTTATACCAAAAGGTCAAACGAATTGGCCGTGCTGTGTCCAACTATGGTGGACCCTCCAGTTAAGCGCATTGAGTTGTACCTCAAAGGGTTGGCGCCAGAGATCCAGAGCCATGTTACCTCGGCTAATCTTGATAACATCCAGGCTATTCAATGCCTCGCTCATCACATCACAGACCAGGCAGTGGATCAGAACAGACTGCCTAAACGTATCAGCGCTACTGCTACCGTTACTACTTCAGCTACTCCTGCTACTCCCAGTGACAGCAAGAGAAATTCGGATGGGGATTCCAGTAAGGGATCAGCTTCAGTTCAGTCTCAAGTCCAGCAGCGAAAGACTGACAGTTATCAGAGTCCTAGTCAGCACTGATCAGGTAGTCACAGGCAGGGCGGATATCGTGGGAACCTCCCAAAGTGCAACAACTGCGGCAGACACCACAGTGGCCAGTGTAACAAGGGTCACTGTCAACGATGCCTCAAGATGGGTCATGAGGCCAAGGATTGTAGAAGCCCTCGGCCTGCGAACCAGAATCAGCAGCAGCCACAAGCACAACAGAATCAGCAACATGCCAACAAGGGATGTTTTCATTGTGGGGCAGAAGGTCACTTCAGAAGGCACTGCCCCCAGCTAAACAGGAACCACAACAACAACAATAACAACAATCAGGGCAATGGCAACAACAACCACGGGGGAAACAACAACGGCAACGAGGCAAGGGGTCGCGCGTTTGTGTTGGGGCAGGGTGATGCCAGGAATGATCCCAACGTCGCTATGGGTAAGTTTCTTCTCGACAACATTTATGTTACTGCTTTGTTTGATTCGGGTGCGGATACAAGTTACATGTCTTTGAAAATGAGTAAATTGTTAAAACGTACACCAACACCCCTAAACACCAAACACGTCGTAGGACTAGCTAATGGTAAAAGTTTAGAAGCCACGCAAATAGTCAGGGGAACCTTTCTCCATCGACCTTATTCCCATAGTCTTGGGAAGTTTTGATATCGTTATTGGGATGGATTGGTTATCCCAACTTCAGGCAGAAATCTTATGCAGCGAGAAGATCATTCGCATTCCTCGTACTGGTCAAGAACCTCTCGAAGTTCAAGGCGACAAGAGTGGTGCTGTGGTTGGCATCATCTCTTTCTTGAAGGCTCAGAAATGTCTGCGGAAGGGTCACACCGCAATCTTGGCACTCGTTTCAGATGCATCAGTGAAGGAAAAGAAGCTGGAGGATATTCCAGTTGTACGCGACTACCCTCAGGTGTTTCCTGAAGACTTACCTGGCCTACCGCCTCATCGTCAGGTCGAATTTCAAATCGAGCTCGCTCCAGGAGCAGCACCCATAGCTCGCGCACCATATCGTCTAGCTCCATCAGAATTGGAGGAACTGTCAAAGCAGCTACAAGAGCTCTTGGAAAAGGGCTTCATTCGTCCAAGCTCTTCGCCTTGGGGAGCTCCGGTATTATTCGTGAGAAAGAAGGACGGTACCTTCAGGATGTGCATAGACTACCGGGAACTGAACAAGGTAACGGTGAAGAACCGTTATCCTCTTCCACGCATAGACGACTTATTCGACCAGTTGCAAGGGTCGTGTTACTACTCCAAGATAGACTTGAGGTCTGGTTATCATCAGCTGAGAGTCCGGGATGAGGACGTCTCTAAGACAGCATTTAGAACTCGCTACGGTCACTACGAGTTTCTTGTCATGCCGTTCGGGTTAACGAACGCACCTGTCGTATTTATGGACCTTATGAACAGGGTGTGCAAACCCTATCTTGATAAGTTCGTCATCGTTTTCATCGACGACATCCTGATCTACTCCAAGAGTCAGGAAGAACACGAGCAGCACTTACGACTTATTTTGGAATTCCTACGAAAGGAACAGTTGTACGCTAAGTTTTCGAAATGCGACTTCTGGCTTCGTGAAGTCCACTTTCTAGGCCATGTAGTGAACAAGGATGGGATTCATGTCGACCCATCCAAGGTAGACTCGATCAGAAACTGGCCTGCACCACGGACACCAACAGAAATACGCCAATTCTTGGGTTTGGCGGGATACTACAGACGATTTATCAAGGATTTCTCGAAAATCGCGCAGCTGCTTACACTACTGACACAGAAGGGTGTCACCTACCGTTGGGGCAACACGCAGGAAACTGCTTTCCAGCACCTAAAGGATAGACTTTGCAGTGCACCTATCCTCTCATTGCCAGAGGGCACGGACGATTTTGTGGTCTACTGTGATGCATCCATCCAGAGTCTTGGATGTGTATTGATGCAACGGGATAAGGTTATTGCTTACGCTTCTCGTGAACTTAAGATCCATGAACGAAACTACACGACGCACGATTTAGAGCTGGGAGCTGTTGTTTTCGCGCTCAAGATATGGCGACACTACCTGTACGGTACCAAGTGTACAGTTTACACTGATCACAGGAGTCTAGAGCATATCTTCAAGCAGAAGGAATTGAACATGCGTCAACGTCGATGGGTTGAACTACTGAACGATTACGAATGCGCCATCAAGTACCGTCCAGGCAAAGCCAATGTTGTGGCTGACGCCCTCAGTCGAAAAGACACTTTACCTAAGCGCGTGCGAGCGCTACAACTTACGATTCAGTCTAGCCTCCCTACACAGATACGAGATGCTCAGGCAGAAGCATTGAAACCAGAAAACGTAAGGGCTGAAGCCTTACGCGGCTCAAGGCAACGATTAGAACAGAAGGCAGACGGCGCCTACTATGTAACGGGGCGTATTTGGGTTTCACATTATGGCGGGCTACGCGAACTTGTGATGGATGAAGCTCACAAGTCTCGCTACTCGGTACATCCAGGGTCGGACAAAATGTACCACGACATCAGAACTACTTATTGGTGGCCTAGCATGAAAGCCCACATCGCTACTTACGTTGGCAAGTGCTTGACCTGTGCGAGAGTCAAGGTTGAATACCAGAAACCAGCGGGCCTACTTCAGCAACCCAAGATACCGCAATGGAAATGGGAAGAAATTTCCATGTATTTTGTTACAGGCCTACCTAGATCCCAGCGTGGGAATGATACCATTTGGGTGATCGTGGATCGACTCACCAAGTCTGCACACTTCCTAGCTATAAAGGAAACGGATAAGTTCTCCACTCTCGCAGACATTTATCTTAAAGAAGTTGTTTCGAGGCACGGGGTGCCCACCTCCATCATTTCGGATCGGGATGCACGATTCACGTCAGAACTATGGCAAGCTATGCACAAATCTTTCGGCTCACGGTTAGACATGAGCACAGCGTATCACCCTCAGACGGATGGGCAGTCTGAGCGCACAATTCAAACTCTAGAAGACATGCTTCGGGCATGTGTCATCGACTTCGGCAACAGCTGGGAAAAACATCTCCCTTTGGTGGAGTTCTCATACAATAACAATTATCACACCAGCATAGAAGCCGCTCCATTCGAGGCATTGTACGGACGTAAATGCCGGTCACCTCTTTGTTGGGCAGAGGTGGGGGATAGTCAGATTACGGGTCCAGAGATTGTAGTGGACGCCACGGAAAAGATTGCACAGATACGACAACGCATGGCGGCAGCACGCGACCGTCAGAAAGCCTACGCGGATAAGCGTAGAAAGCCATTGGAATTTCAGGTTGGGGACCGGGTTTTACTTAAAGTCTCACCCTGGAAGGGTGTGGTACGTTTTGGCAAACGGGGCAAACTAAATCCGCGGTACGTCGGACCATTTGAAATCGTAGAAAGAATAGGCACAGTAGCCTACCGATTGAACCTACCAGCTGAACTCGGTGCAGTTCACAATGTCTTTCACGTGTCGAATCTGAAGAAGTGCCTGTCAGATGAGACCCTTATAGTTCCTTTTAAGGAACTCACTATCGACGAACGGTTGCAGTTCGTCGAGGAGCCAGTAGAAATCACGGACCGGGATGTGAAGGTCCTCAAACACAAGAGAATCCCTCTTGTTCGAGTTCGTTGGAACTCCCGTCGTGGCCCAGAGTACATCTGGGAACGCGAAGACCAGATGACAGAAAAGTACCCCCAGTTATTCGGAACCAATGCAACCACTACTGAGGCTGAATCTACTACTGCGGAATTTCGGGACGAAATTCCAGATCAACGAGGGGAGGATGTGACACCCCAGGAAAACCAGTAAACAATACAACTTATCTAGCTTCCTCAGTGAGTGCGTACCAAATTTCGGGATGAAATTTCTTTTTAGTTGGGGATAATGTGACAACCCGAACCTTCAAGGTTTGTACTGTTTCAATTTGTGATCCTTGTGATTCGCTCATTTCGCGTCTTTAATTTACTAAACTTTCGTTGAACATTGTGCTATGATATGTTGGTCGAGCGTGTTTGAGTGCTTAGATGGGCCAATCTTGTAACGGGCCCCAATTGCACACCTAGACTCATAACTGCACCCCTTTGGTATTGCATTTCGGCCCAAGATTTTCATTCCTTGTACTTGAAGGCATGATCCGAATGAAGCCCACTGTATTTGGGCCTGTTTTGGATGCTTAGTGCATGCACACCATACCCCAACCTACTCGGCCCACACTTTAGAACCAGGCTAAGGCCCATTCAGTTGGTTATACGTATATTAGGAGGGTTAGGGGATGTTTTCGTGATGATTGAAAAGGTAGCAAACCCTAAAGCCTTATTACTATTCTTGAGTTGTTCGGCAGCCGTGAATTCCATCCCGAGTATTACCTTCTCTGTGTCCGATCCATTGGTTAGTTTTCTTTATCTATTGACTTTTGTATATACATAGTGTCATTCATATGGGATTTGATTAACAGTAAATGTATGTGCACGTTTTATGGTAGCATGATGTCATGATGTGTATAAGGTGAATGATTAGAATGTTAAACATGTGATATAAAACAAGTTAATGTCAACGGCTATGTGTTAAATTCATGAGGACTTTGGATGAATGTTAAGTAGCAGTAAGTGATGTTTATGATTGTTTGATGTGACAGTTCAATGGGTATCAAAAATTACTGCTTATCAATGGATTAGATGGTATACATGATTATACGCACAGAGTGTCAGAATAGAATTAATGCTCATGTGAAACATTAAAAGGGTGTTGAGGCTTTAATGAGATTAGAATTTGCAATCAGGGGATCATGTGATTGAGGGGATCGAGGTTAGTGGGACGGTTTTATAGGGATTAAAAGGGGTGAATTGTTCAACCACACTTGCATTACACACTCTCATAACATATATTTAAATTACATGTTTCTAATCTTGTAACCCACATGAAATCTGACATGAATCATACACCGGATTTCATCTTTATTTGGGCCGAACATCATTAATGGATCATACATTATTGTGTTGGGCTCCGATGGACACACGCACAGACACATTCACTACCTATCAGTTGGACCGAGCCTAGATGGGCCGACCAGCCCTGGGGAGCTGGAACGGGTCAGGCCACGTTGTAATGGGTTGTCCGTCTCTGGACCGCACCCTTTAAACCCATTTGCACACACACTCTGTTGGGCCACACTTGATTTAGAAAGCTTAAATGGATCGTTACGTGTAAATGGAATGTAGACTAGCAAAGTAAAACGTGTAATGTAAATCTGTGGTATGGAGCCGAGCCCGTTAGGGATACGTGTATTAATTGTGTGAAAGTTTGCATGATATGTTTAACTGATGAGTAGACGATGAACCAAGGATACGTTGTACATGTTTTATGGTAATTTCTTGCGTGACATCGTGATCAACATGGTTGCAAACTGATTGCTATATATGAACCTTATAGGCTTTGATTAATTGCGTGTGGTCCAGTAAATAGTCTTACCGAGCAACCCAAGGTGAGTTCACACTCTAACCAAGGCATGGGATTCCCGAGGTGTTGGGAATGGGATTGAAAGGATATGGTTGAATAGATTCATACGGACGCTATTACTAGACTACCATACCATCGTCCTCGGTTGTGCAGGACACATACGTAAAACCTGCGTATACTTATATTGCTCACTGTCCTCAGGTTGCGAAGGACACTCACGTAAAACCTACGTGAACCTATACTCACTACTGCCTCGGTTGTGTCAGGCACTTACGTAAAACCTACGTAAACCCCCACGTACCCCTATCCTCGGTTGTGAAGGATACTTACGTAAATCCTACGTAAACTTGTACGTATTACTGTTCTCGGTTGTGAAGAACACTATTGGTTACGCATAGTCTAGTGGATAAATAACATGGGAAGCCCCCACCAATAGAAACTAATATCGGCCCAGTAGAGCCACATGTTACGTACGGACTTACTGTTATGCTTTTACTTACTGTGAACTCGCTCAACTAGTTGTTGACTCTCTGCTGCATGCCTTGAAGGACCTTAGGTACTAATGGAGCTTGCACAAGGAGGAGCAGGTCGTTGTGGGCAATGGATCGTGATTACTTATTAAACACTTATGACGTATTAATACTTATGTTGGGGTTTTTTTTATATTAATGCTTCCGCTACACTTAATTATGTTGGTTGTGATAAACACCTTTCGTATTGATGGGTATCTTTTACTACTATTTACATGTTCAATATGATTGGTGGCTTGATCCTGGTCATGTCACGCTCCCAAGCGGTGGTACTCCGCAGGTGGATTTTGGGGATGTGACAAAAGACATATTAATGTTGCAAAAACTCATTTATCTCCTGAAAGCTTTCATTTTTATTTTGCAGATCGCTTGGAGAAGCTGAATGAGAGACGAGCAGCAAAAGAACAAAACCAAAGTGTTGGTAAAAAAGAAGAGACTGTTCAAAATGAAGAGGTTAAAATTGTTGCTGAAGAAGTTGGTGAAACAGAAAAGGTGACTGAAGCTGAAAAAGTTGTTGAATCTGAAAAGATTATTGAAGTTGAAAAAATTGTGGAAGTCATCAAGCCTTGTTCAAAGTGTCTAGAATCTTGCAAAGAATGTGCAGCAAAAGACGAGAAGTTGGCTGAGCTTGAGAAGATGAAGGAACAATTACTGTTCAATCTCAACTACGTGAAGGAGTCTTATGATGTTTTGAACAGAACAGTAACTGGTCTTCAAAAGACGAACTCTGAAAGAGAAGATGCTTTGACAATGATGAATGCTACAATAATGACGAAGCAAAAACCTATAAACCATTACATTGAGGAATGTGCCAAGTTGAAACAAGAGTTGGAGACTGAGAAAATTGAGAATGAGAGAATCAGAAGATTATTACAGAGTTATTCTAGTTCTGATTATCTTATTGATCGAATCTATCCAACTGTTGCAGGTTTTGAAGCATTTCAGGATGAGAAGCCAAAGAAGAAGGATACTGGTAAGAAACCGAGTGTTAGCTATAACAAGTGTCTGCCTCCGATCTAGGAAGGTTATTCTCCCAGAAAACCAAATGAGGAGCAAGTTTAAAAGGCAATCAATATAAAACTGAAGTCTGATATAACCGATGAATTACCAGAAAACATTGATGTCACTTTCACATCGTCTGACACTGATCATGAGTCTGAGTTAATAAAAAAGGTGGTCGATCAGGTGTTGGATACAGATGAGGAGTCTGAGTCAAAGTCTGAGTCTGGAGGTTCAAGTTCGTCAGTCAACAGTCCAAAACCGTCGGTTAAACGGGCTTACAGTAAAGAGTTTTTGTTATCAAAATCAAATTTGAATGATTAAACATTTGAAGTAGCATATAGTTTGAATGATTCTGATAAATTATATTCTGACAAAGAGTTTCCAATAAGAAGTGTTAGATTTGAAATGATAAAAAAGGTTTTCAAAATGACAGAAATTAATATTTCTAAAATAAAAGATTTAAATCTTACTGAAAAACCTAAAAAATACACTTCAAGAGTTCAACAGCGATTAAACAAGAAAAAATGTTACAGTTCTGGTTCTGGTTTTCAAAAGAAACCAAACCATAACGGTAATTTCAAAAAGAAAGGTTTAGGTTTTATTCCACCTGAAAATTATAAAAATGATAAAATTTCTAAAACAAATACAAAATTTGTTTCAGGAGCAAGTGCTGAGGAAGAACAGAAGAAACCTTTCTAGAGACAATCAAACCAGGAGTTTCTTGTTGAGAAGAAGAGAATAGGAACTGGAGTTTTTCATAGAAAAGAGACTAGAACCTGTTACAAGTGCAATAAAGTTGGTCACATTGCATGGAACTGTTCTCAAACTACTAAGACAAAACAGGGAGTCTCTGAAAAACTTAAAGAAAAAGTTGTCGATGTTGAACCACCAACTGAAAAGTTCAAAATTTTTGAAAATTCAACTTATGAAGTTGGTGAAACAACCTTGGATTAATGTAATACTTTTGATTTTTAATCTTTTCGCACTTTTTATTTGGTTTTGTGTTAATGACTTTAATAACTAGCTTCTTATGTTGAAGGTGAAACTTCCTTATCATTTGTCCGTGGTGTCTTGGCGTTTTTTTACTATCTATATAAAATAAAAGATTTACACCATTCATATCTCTACGGTCTATATAGAGATATGTTGGCTACCTGGTCGGGGGTTAAGGGAATGGTTTTGTAAGGTTCTTGCCTTGTTCAGTGTATAGATCCTGCAAGGACCTAGGTCAAGCTTACTAGGAACTCCTTCAATACCCACTGGTATTGGATGGTAGGGGTGCGAATGGCTTGTTCCCCTCATATGTAAACTACTATTAATACATTAACCCGGCTACTTGGGATTGTATCCCTGCTGACTCAAACCACTTAGCCGAGGGTAACGTCACCTTTAAAAGGGGGGCCTACCACATTACACGTTAATAACTTAATTAATTATCTTTCAATATTCCGATCCTTTAGGATTGTATCCTTGCTGACTCAAACTACTGGGTTGAGGGTAACGTCACCTTCAAAAGAGGGGCCTACTACTATAACTAACATAATCTCTTAAAAAGTGCAAAAGTGCAAAAGTGCAAAAATCATCGAAGGTTACATTAAAGGCGAGTCGGATCCAAGTGATTCATCTTGTCTATCTGTTTTATTTTATTTTATTTTTCAACATTTTTAGTTTTTATTTTTCTTGTTTAAAACCTTTTCTAAGACTTTTTGATTTGATTAGACGTTGAGAATAAACCGGTATTAAAAGCTCTTGTGTCCTTGGACGACCTCGGTATCTTACCAACGCTATACTATGCTCACCATGGGTGCACTTGCCCATATGTGTGTTTAGTGTTAGTAGAATATCGTGTTTTATAAATTTAAAACTTGAATAAAGTGTTAAAAAGTGCTAAAATATAAATAAAAATATATCACACCTAACGCACATCAGCGGCGTATCTAAAACAATTTTTCACAAACTTTTAAATATCAACAAACATGTTCATGAACCATATTTGTACGAATTTAATTATTTAAAGTACAATCAATATGAAAGTAAATTGATATTTGAAATATCAAGAAAAGCTTTATGGGAATATATGAAGTGGTATTCTTAATTTATCAAAAAAATTGGAACATTTAGTTCGCAAAATAAAGCCTTCAGCTATCTTAATATCTTACCTTACGACCAACCAAATTAATATTGTCGGGCACCATCAATGCCCTGTCCACTCCGACAGAATGACATCAGTATTGGTACCTGCACTAAAAGCACCGTTACTCACATCATTTTGGTCGTATCATGTCTTTAATTTTTGGTTTTAAACTTCTGCTTGTTATACGGGTGGTGATACTGTAATGAATTAAACCAATACTTACCTAAAACCCACCGCATTGTTTGTGTGCAAAATTTACTAGTTTTAAATTCGTTTCTTTAACAATATATTACAAACTTTTAAATGTCAACAAACATGTTCATGAACCATATATATACGTATTTAATTACTTAAAGCACGATTAATATGAAAGTAAATTTATATTTGAAATATCAATAAAACCTTTATGTGAATATATTAATTGGTATTTTTAATTTATCAAAAAGAAAAATGAAACAATTTGTTTGCAAAATGTGGCCTTTAGGTATCTTACGACCAACCAAATTAATATTGTCTAGTACCATTAATGCCCTGTCGATTTTGACAGAACGACATTACTTGTACTATTAGAATCGTTACCGACATTATTTTGGACATATCAGGAATTTTTTTTTTTTGGTTTTAAATACCATAATAAATCAAACCAATATTGACCTAAAATTTTCAGCAATGTGCGAATGAACTTTATTAGTTTTAATTTTTTTTTTTAGTAATTTAGTTCTAAGCATCATAACTAAATCAATATATTACAAACTTTTAAATATCAACAAACATGTTCATGAACCATATCTTTGCATATTTAATTATTTACTATAATGTTGTCTCTCCGTGTTTTCTTTAAACAAATAAAACTGGCAAAAAAAAAAAAACTTCTCTAGCAAGAAAACATGCAGTTGAAAATTATATTCTTAAGGAAAATAATTAAAGCACCATACACATGGCATTATTATAGTATAAAAAAACATGCAACAATTTGTATGCAAGATGAGGCCTATAAATATCTTAGAATTTTCTAGATCTTGATTAACTAGAGCAAAGAAAAAAATTTGAGGTTACATTAGTTACCTCATTCCACAATGTTGCCTAGAAAGAGCAAAGGTCTCCAAAAGATCCAAATGGCAAGGGTGGAGAAAGCAAACGACTTACTAGTTACCTTCTCTAAACGCCGTTGTGGCTTGTTTACAAATGCAAGTGAGCTTAGCATCTTGTGCGGGGTTGAAATTGCTATAATTGTCTTCTCTCGAGGCATAAAGGTATTCTCCTTTGGCCATCCATCGGTAGAGATTTTATTCAACTTTATTCTCTTCCAACAGCTGGAACTTAAACGCTTTTAAAACAAAACTATTGTAGATTGATGAACTGGTTTCGTATTAGAACCCACACAAGGGCCAACTAAAAACCACTCACAAGCTTCAACGGTTACATTTTGGTATAATTCTTACCATGCCTAGAAGCGAAGTGAAGCTTGCTTTCATAAAGGACAACAAGGCAAGGAAAAACTCATTCATGAAAATAAAGGAATGGTTAAAGAACAAGTTGAAGGAGGTATCAATTTTATGCAGCATCGAGGCATGTGTGATCATGTATAGCTCATACGAACCAGAGCTAGAGGTGTAGCCTGAAGACAACACTGCCTTTCAAAATGTGTTGAATGCATTTCTAACGAAGTCACCCATAGTAGAAGATCAAGAAGCAGATTGTGGCAAACTGCGATATGGCAATGGCCAACATGCATATGTAACTGGATGGTAACCTGCCTAACTGGACTAGTAATGACGTGGAGCGTGGTTTGGAGTTAGGTTATGAAATTTATATGGTATATAGTCTTATGTGTTTGTACGAATCTCCAAGTGGAATCTGGTCAATCAATCGGGTAACCGAGGATTTTTAAATGAATTTTTCCGTAAGCTATGGTTAGAAAATGACGAATCTAACCACTTTTTAGCAAATGAATTTTCATATTTTTTTGTAAAAAGAGTCAGGCCTTGTTAATTTTATACAAAGCCTAACCAACAAAAATACGCGTCACATAAAATATTCGTAATGGAATGCCTGAACTTGATTGATACTTAGGTGAGAATTGTTGAACATGTTGAATGTTATGTTGATGTATGTGTATCTATTCGGTTAAATGTTCACGTGTCAACGTGTTGTGTGCTATGTGTTAGATGCATGTAGAATTTCAAGTATTGCATGAACACACCCTAACGAATTAAATGATAATCATTCTAGGACGTGGTTGACCATCCTCATTATTTCTCCATCTAAATCTAACCGAGCTTAAACTAAGGTGAGTTCACACATTTAAACTATGTTTTGGACATTTAAAACTTAATCACTAATTGTGTTGATTGTGATGATTTTTAATAAGTTAGTTTTTGTTCAACATGATTAGTGGTTTGATCCTGGTTAGTCGCACGCCTCGCGGTAAAACCCCGCATGTGGTTTTGGAGGGTGTGACATTTTAAATATCTACAAACATGTTCATGAACCATATATGTAAGTATTTGATTATTTAAAGCACAATCAATATAAAAAAGTTGATATTTGAAATATCAAGGAAACCTTTATGGGAGAATATATTAAGTGGTATTCTGAATTTATCAAAAAAAAAAAAAAGAAAAAAGAATATGGAACAATTCATATGCAAAATGAGGCCATTAAGTATCTTACAACCATCCAAATTAATATTGTCTAACATCATCAATGCCCTATCGATTTTGAAAGAAAAACATTGATACCGATACCGGTACTATAGAACTATTACTGACATCATCTTGATCATATCACGACTTTATTTTTTGGTTTTGAATTTCTAATCGTTATACGGGTGCTGATACCGTAATGAATCAAACCAATACTCCAATACTGATCTAAAACCTACGGTAATGTGTGAGTGAAGTTTACTACTTTTAAATTCTTTACTGTGTTAGTTCTAAGCATGGTATCTAACACAATATATTACAAACTTTTAAATATCAACAAATATGTTCATGAACCATATTTGTACGTATTTAATTATTTAAAGAACGATTAATATTAAACTATATTGATATTTGAAATATCAAGAAAACCTTTATAGGAATATACTAAGTGGTATTCTTAATTTATCAAAAAACAGAATGGAACAATTTCTTTGCAAAATGACGCCTTTAAGTATCTTAGGACCAACCAAATCAATACTGTCTAGCACCATCAATGCCCTGTCGATTTCAATAGAACGACATCGGTCGTGGTACCGGTACCATTAGAACCGTTACTGACATCATTTTGGTAATATCATGACTTTATTTTTTGGTTTAAACATCTAGCTGTTATGTTATACAAGTGTTGATATCGCAATGAATCGAACCAATACCGACTTAAACCTACCGTAATACGGTAGTGAATTTTACCGGTTTTAAATTCTTTACTAATTTTTAAGCTTGGTATCTAAAACAATATATTACAAACTTCTAAATATCAACAAACAAGGTCATGAACCATATCTATACGTATTTAATTATTTAACGTACCATTAATATGAAAGTAAATTAATTTTTGAAATATCAAGAACACCTTTATGGGAATATATTAAGTGGTATTTTTAATTTATCAAAAAGAAAATTTGGAACATTTTTTTTTTTTGCAAAATAAAGCCTGCAAGTATCCTACGACCAACCGAACTAATATTGTCTAGCACCATCAATGCCCTCTCCATTTTGACAGAATGACAATGGGAATAGTGCCGGTACTATTAGAACCGTTATTGACTCCATTTTCGTAATATCAAGACTTTATTTTTGGTTTTAAACATCGGGTATTAAAATAGGGGTGTTGATACCGTAATGAATCAAACCAATTCTGACATAAAACTTGCCACAACGTGCGAGTGAAATTTACTAGTTTTAAATTCTTCATTGATTTAGTTCTAAGGCTTGTATCTAAAACAATTTTTCACAAACTTTTAAATATCAACAAACATGTTCATGAACCATATTTGTACGAATTTAATTATTTAAAGTACGATCAATATGAAAGTAAATTGGTATTTGAAATATCAAGAAAAGCTTTATGGGAATATATTAAGTGGTATTCTTAATTTATCAAAAAAATTGGAACATTTAGTTCGCAAAATAAAGCCCTCAGCTATCTTATTATCTTACGACCAACCAAATGAATATTGTCGGGCACCATCAATGCCCTGTCCACTCCGACATAATGACATCTGTATTGGTACCGGCACTAAAAGTACCGTTACTCACATCATTTTGGTCATATCATGTCTTTAATTTTTGGTTTTAAACTTCTGGTTGTTATACGGGTGATGATTCTGTAATGAATTTGTTGTTGCACTACGTCTGTCGACTACGTCTTGTATCGAGTCTTACAGTGTATAGGATTGAATAGGGCACGAAAATCAAGAAACATGTGTTAGATAGGGGTTTCGCTCATATGTAACTATAGGGGTTCGCTTTTGTGTCAGAAGCTAGGGTTTCGCTTATATGTCAAGTGATAGGTTCGCTCATATGTCATGTCCGTTAGAGCGAAACCTGTTCACCTATATAAGGGTTGTATGAGTGACATCATGAGCATAGGGGTAGGTGTTCTCTTCCGGTAAGCCACGAAGTGCTGCCGAAGTGTTGTCAGGGCTTGTAATCGTCATCAAGATCAATACAATAACAGTTTAAAATGAATGCTGCTGAAATCACACCAGAACATTAGTTTCCACCTCTTTTTTTTGGATAGGAATTCTTCTGATCGACTCAATCAGGGCCGAAAACGATCCTACAAGTGGTATCAGAGCTCAGGAGGAAGAGTTCTTGCCATTTCAGCTGCATTTATTCTGATTTTCTACACTTTCTTCAGAATTTTAAAATTTTTCACGGTAAAAACAGCTCAAATTCACACACAGCACTCGTAATCATGTATTAATAAACCCTTGAAAGTTTCAAAGCTAAAATCGACCTAGATCTTAGGATTTTTGAGGTTTCGCTTGTGTAGACTCGTGAAAATGATGATGTCATCAGCTGATTTCGCTCATAGTTCACACGTGATTTCGCTCATACGGTCACTTTTCGTCTGATTTCGCTCCAATGGTTCAAGTTGGTTTAGCTCATCTGATCAAGTTGGTTTCGCTCATTTGTACAAGTTGGTTTCGCTCTTGTGACATTTTGAGGTTTCGCTTGTGACACTTAGGGTTTCGCTTATTGTGTCACCTTGAGATTTCGCTTTTAGTGACAACTTAGGATTTTGCTCATTGGAATATTTGGGATTTCGCTCCAAGGACCTGATTTTGCCTAAGCTTGGAAATTTGTGAACTTGTGAACTTTAAACAATGGACAACGGATTTTATAACGCTTTTGCTAGCCCGATTACAATCACACAGAATGCTTTGCTTGAAAATGAAACCGAAACATCTCAGAAACCGCCTAAGCTCATGGATATTGATGATTACAATGCATGGTCCGAACGGTTTGGAAATTGGGTTGAAGCTTATCATTTGGATGCGTGGGAACACACTGAGGAACCATGTGTTAGACCCACAACAAATGGTGTGCAGTTAACAACTCGAGAAATGAGTACTGAAGATAAAAAGAAATATCGAGATGAGAAATTGATGGTGAGTCTGCTTCAGCAAGCAATAAAAGAAGATATCTTGTTATTGCTTCAACATGATGGAACTGCTTATTCAATCTGGACAGAATTGGAAGCAAAATTTGTTGGAAGTGATGATATGCTCAAAAACAAAATGTCTCTCATGAAGAAAGAGTTTGATCTGTTTCGGGGATTAAAATCTGAAAACACCAAGCAAATAATTGATAGATATTGTAACTTGGTGAGAAATATGGCAAAACTTGGTATTAAGAAAGATACTGATGAATTGATTGAAAAACTTGCAGACGCTACCACATGAAACTTGGGGAACATTTCTGATGATGCTGAGATCCAACAGAAAAGATTATAAAAATATGACATTGGGAGACTTCATCAAACACCTGGAAGCTCAAGAGATGGAGCAAAGGAAGATTGCCAGGATGAAGAACTATGATGGAACGGCAAATCATTCTCCAAAAATTGAAACTGCTTTCAGTGTGAAAGATTCTTCTGAAAAGAAATCATCCCAGGGATCAAGCAGTACAAGATTTTCATCATTCGACCCAAACATTTCTACAACAAAGAATGGAAGAAAACTTCAATGCAATATTGTTCTTAGTCTTGAGAATGAACAAGATTATACTGAAGAGATTGCTAAAAATCAAATGTTTTTGTTGGGAATGGTATTGGAATCCTATAGTAGTTTTGTGGCCGGAAAGATCGGTAATCCAATGCTCATGAAAGAAGATTACGATCAAATGATGCTGAGGAAATGGAATTGATGGACATTAAATGGTGCATGGATAGTGTGTTGAGAAGAGCCGAAAAGTTTAAACAAATTACAAGCCGAGATGATTTCCGTGATGCAAATGTTTCAACTTTAGACTTTGATAAATCTAAAGTTACATGTTTTTGTTGCAGGGAAAAGGGGCATTTCAAGAGGGAGTGCAAAAATCGTGAAGCTAGTGGAGCCCAGAATCCTTTTGGAAACAACGATTATCACAAAAAGGCGATTTATCATCAAGTCACACCACCAGCACCGCATCAGGCACAAACTGCTCAAGGAAGAGATGTGATTGAAAGTTCAAAAAGAGCATGTCTAGTTAATCAGGGCAAATATGATAATTTTAGCTGGGAAAAATATCTTCCAACAAGCAGCAAAGTGTGTTTGGCAGAGCAAGATGATGAAAAACTGGCTGAAGGTTTCTGTTGGGACAATTTTTGCCCAGATCAAGAACTCATGGCCAAAGAGATGTCCAAAAACACTTCAAATGTTAACGCTTTCATTGCAAATGCTTACGATTTGAAATGTGCTGAAAAGTGCAGAAAGTTCATGGAAGCTGCTGAAGCAAGACGGAGAAAGCTCGAAGAAGAGGAAGAAGAGGAAGAGAGGTTAAAAGCTGAAGCTGAAGCTGAGAAAAAGAGAAGAGCTGAATTTTTACGATCAAACAGAACAGTCAAAGATGTCCTGAATTTGAAGTCAAAATTGATGCAGAACCTGTCAAAGTTCCTGAAAAGTGCATGAATTGTGATTCTTTAATCAAGCAGAACAATGAGTTGCTGCACAATATGAACAAACTAAAAGAATCCTATGATACAATGAACAGAGAAATCAATAAGTATATTGAGTCAAACGGTGAACAAGTTATGGAAATGAATACGCTGAAGAGAGCGTACCTGAGGCAGCTTGATGATGTTAATTTTCACATAAAGAAGTGTGCTGGGCTGGAATTAAAGCTGGAAACACAAAGAATTGAAACTGAAAGAGTCAACAAGTTATTAGAAAGTTACTCATGTTCTACTTTTGTTGTTGACAGGATTTATCCGGTTGTGGAGAATTTGATGACTTTTGAAGAAGTAAAGACTTAAGAGAAATCTATGACAAAAGACGAAGATGAAGTGAAGATTTCTGGTAAGAAACCAAGTGTGGTCTACAATAGATGTCCGCCCCCGGTCGAAAATGAATATTCACCTCGAAATCCAAATTCAGAAAGAGTCGAAAAGGCAATAAACTTACAATGGGAGTCTGGGCCGTTGGATAACTTGCCAGAAAATATTGATATTACATACACATTGTCCGACACTGATCATGAGTCAAAGTTAATAAAAAGGGTGGTTGATCAGGTGTTAGATAAAGATGACAGTGCGGAGTCAAAACCGGAGTCCAAACCAGAGTCAAATTTTGAGTTTGATACGTCAAAGCCGGCAATCAAAAAGGACAAACGGGTTTATGATAAAGAGTTTTTGATATCAAAATCTAATTTGAATGATGAATCATTCAAAGTGGCATATACTTTGAAAGATTCTGACAAATTATATTCTGATGAAGCTTTTCCAATATAAAGTGTTAAACTTGAAATGATTAACAAGGTTTTCAAAATCACAGAAATTAATATTTCTGAAATAAAAGATTTAAATCTTACTGAAAAACTTAAACAATACACTTCAAGAGATCAACAAAGAATTAACAAGAAAATGGGTTACAATTGTGGTTATAGTTTTCAAAATAAGCCAAACCATAATCGTAATTTCAAAAGGAAAGGATTAGGATTTAATCAACCGAAAAATTATAAAAATGAAAAGGTTTATAAACCAAAAACTGTGTTTGTTTCAGGGAAAACGACAGAGGCTAAGAAAGAACAAGTATTCAGAAAGCAGACGAATCAAGAATTCCTTGCAAAGAAGCAAGAGGACATGAAGAAGAATGCTGTTCCAAAGAAGATTGAAAAGAGAACCTGTTTTCAGTGTAAAACTGTTGGTCATGTTGCTAAGGATTGTCCGAAGACATTCAAACCAAAAAAGGAAGTCATTGATAAATTGAAAGAAAAAGTTGTTGAGAAAATTGAACTTTCAACCCGAAAGTTTACAGGCTTTGAAAATTCAACCTTTGAGAAGGGAGAATGTTCAAAGAGTGCTTTGAAAAGAAAAGAAAACATTACAATTCAAAAATGGGTTGTGAAAGGTTCACGTAACAATTCTGGTGATGAATCTGATTCCACAAAATCAGAGGAGTCACGTGTTGAGAAAAAGGTTGAAAGACCAGTTCCAACTATGAACGATGAAAATTTTCCACCGTTGCATGCTGAAAATTTTATGAAGAAAGTTGGAAAAGTAGAAATTTCAAATCAATTTTATTCTGACAAGAAGAAATTGGATGTTGAAAATGTTTTCAACGGAAATGTGAAACACATTTTTGGCAAAATGGTCAATGGTACTGCCAAAGGTGTTAAAGAATTTTATGCTGCCAAAAGAGGGATTCACAAGTCCGTTAAAAGTAAAGATGAAGACGTTGTTGTTACACCCAAGGAAGGTCAGGCTTGGGTGGATATATTTTTCAAAGAATAAAAACCTGACTTGCCGGAGATCCCAAGTTGGTAATCGTGGATCATGAATCGGCATCATTCTTTATCATGTTTGTATAATGTGTTTGAGAAGTTTTGCAGGACTTGCCGGAACTCCCAGGTTTGTAAGCGTGGAGTAGGAATCGGCACCTTGAGAATTTCAACCAACAGAGGGTAATTGGTTGAAAACAGGTTTGATAAATATGATTGTTATTTTTACAAGTGGTTCAGGTTGATCCTACAAGTGGTTAAATCAAGGTCATTAAATTGAACTTGAATTAACAATCATTCATAAGATTGGTAAAACAAAGTGATGATTTGATCCCCAAAATTTTACAAGTGGTAAAATCAACAAAACTTATTTTCCGGAAAAATCATTCTGATTAAAACAAACTTGAGTGTTTTGAAATCATTATGGGAAAATAGTTTGTTGAGAGGGGGAGTTCTGATTGTTTAAGCCAAACAGATGGAGAATTGAGGCGATTCATATCAGTTGTCATGTTTTGTACAGTTTGTTTTTAATTTTCTTTAGGTGTATTTGAATTTTAGGGGGAGTAAGAAATTTTAGAAAATCCAAAAACATCAGAAAATTTGAAAAAGCCAAAAACATGATAAAATTGAAAAATGAGTTTTTGTTGCTTAAAAGAATGATAGTACATCACTGAACTATCACAACACGCTAAAGAAATGTAAAGTCAAAATGTGATAAACAATCTCACTGCGGATGTGTCAGTAGGTTTTTACACATTTAGTAAACTGTAACGAGATATAAACATAAAATTTCAAACTTGCTTGTTCTATGGGTTAACAACTTCTTGAATATATAGGTAACCCTTGAAATCTTGTTTGAAAGGTCCCTTATTCTGAGATACTAGGTCTTTATGCTCAGTGATATCTGGGGTATTATCCCGGGACTTCTGCTGTATGGAAGTACTGACCTAGTCCCGGATAATACTTTCTGCAAAAGCTTTGAAATATAAGCTCGCCCTCAGCATGCTGATGAAACAATAAAATTGATAGTCGCTGCTGTTGTAATAAAAGATCCTCTAAAGGGGACACACCGAAAGTCGAAGCCGTCATCTCTCTGCGTATACGGAAGTATCGACCTGAGTCTCACGGCCCTCGCACATAACCCCTTTACAGATATCATCTGTGGTATACTCACCTGTAAGACTGAATATTGGGATCTGGATACGAACACAAATAAATTTGGCGAACACGACGAAGGATAAAGATAGATGGCCCAGAGAGTAGCACTCGAACT